>NC_137811.1:66306623-66514123 GCF_963921795.1 Nannobrachium achirus | reverse complement strand
CAATGACATTAAAGGGATATTACACTTTCAAAAAAACTTTTTGTCATTGTATGGTCTAATCAGGCTTGTATGAACACCCTGAACAGGTTTTAATTTTCTTCATTCAGTATTTAGATATCTGATGTAAATGTTATCTGGCCCTCCAGGCTCAGTGCCTCTCCCCACACACACTCATTGTAACTTCAAACTCCATTTTAACCATGAAAGATTCATTAAAAACACCCATTATTTTTTCTGGTGACTCATACTACCCTCCTAATACGTGAGCAGGCCGTGTTTTTTCCATAACGTTTTTCATGTATTTTTAATAATTCTTTGGGAAAATGGAAAAAATGTAATACAATAAAAATGTATAAAAAATAAATGAAAAACGTTATAGAAAAGACACAGCCTGCTCACGTATTAGGAGGGTAGTATGAGTCACCAGAAAAAATAATGGGTGTTTTTAATGAATCTATCATGGTTAAAATGGAGTTTGAAGTTACAATAAGTGTGTGTGGGGAGAGGCCCTGAGCCTGGAGGGCCTGGTAACATTTACATCAAATATCTAAATACTGAATGAAGAAGACTGTCCACTATAATGATTGCAAACATGATGTGTCGACCTTTCACGTCATAGGCATTGAACAGGTCTGCCTCCCCAAGAGGGGTGGAAACCTGGATGTACTTTTGAAACGACGCGAAGCGTTCTGGATACACCACCTACAAACTCTTGCACCAAAGGGACTTAACGATGAATTTTTACTTAATGTGATGCTGTAATGTATCTTAACTATTGTTGTTTTTTCATTTCTTCGTTCTCAGGCACTATAGGACAAATCTCCTGCCTGAACAGTGAATTGAGTGTTTTCTGTACAATTGAAAGATTTCTCTGCTGTATTTTTTATTATTTTTTATTCTTATCTTGTATATATTGAGGTGTAATAATATTGTTTTTTTCGTATATTGTATAGTTTGACATACACTGTGATTCACTGTTTAGTAGAACTTAGTTTTATGTGTATTAACTGTGTAGATACTGACAGTGATGACAAGATCAAATTAGTCTAATGATTACCACCTGTTGGGTGTCTCATCCCTATCAGTGACTGGGTGTGGTAGAACTCTGCTTGTATTTAACTGTGCTGCTACTCCCTGTCAGCAGATGCCTGAAGAAGGTCTTTGACCGAAACGTTGCATTAAATAAAAATAGTTTTTTTTTTGGCAAGTTGAAGATGGTGTGCGGGTCCTATGTACTTCTTGTGCATGTATGAAATTGATGTTGACCCCCGCCTACACACCCATCGCTAAGCTTTGATTAGGTGTGCATAAGACTCTGTTGCCTATAATTTATTCATTTTTGGTAATAATTCAAACCAAAATGTAGGAAACCAAAAATGAAGGGGCCCATGTGTTCGCGACCCACAAATGGGTCCCAACCCAGTGTTTGGGAACCAGTGGCATACTGTACTTGACATAGAAATCACACAATGCCATGACTGTGAGTCACAGATGCCCCACAATGTGGTAGTGATACCTGTGACTCTCCTTGAGCTCGTATCTGCCTGCCTCTTGCGATAGAGACACTCTTTGATGGTCAATAGCTTGCACTATCAGCCCTCTCAATGGCTTTCCTGTCTAGTGAAGTGCCAAGGTGTGGAGCATGCGGATTAGCACAAAGCCACATGGGAAAACTAAATTGCCTGGGACCTCAAGAGTACTGCATTGCTGGAGTGGACTCAAGGTCTATCTTGTCAGTCGGGGAGACGTGCAAGATGCCAAAGGTCAGATGTGTTCTTCTGTCTGGTTAGAGTTCTCAAATTCTGCCCGAACCCGACCATGCCAGAACCTGACCTGACATTTAGGGTAGGGTAGGGCCTAAAATCTATACTAATTAGTCGGGCCGGGTAGGGCCTTGGGCTCAATTAAAAAATAAAATATGTATTTTTAATTAGAACCGCTGCTCCTACACTTGGAAAGGAGTCAGCTTATGTGGTTCGGGCATCTAGTTCGGAACTTCGGATGCCCCCCGAGCGCCTTCCTAGGAAAGTCCTCGATGCGCGTCCCACTGGGAGGAGACCCCGTGGCAGACCAAAGACCAGATGGAGGGATTATATCTCCAAACTGGCTTGGGAACGCCTCGGTATACTCCCTGAGGGAGAGGAGGAAGTTGCTCGGGATAAGGAAATCTGGAGGTCTCAGTTGGAACTGTTACACCCGCGACCCGATTCCGGATAAGCGGTTGAAGATGGATGGATGGATGGATGGATGGAGACCCGTAAAGACACTGTTACAGTAGTCAAGTCTTCTGGAGATGAATGTAAGTTTGTCTAGACCTGCTGAGACAAGTCCTTTAACCCGTGCTATATTTTTGAGGGTGATAGTAGGCCGACTTTGTGATTGTGTTAATGTGTCTGTTCAAATGTAGGTCTGATTCCATGACTACACCAAGGTTTTTGACTTGGCTAGAGGTTTTTATCATTACTGATTGGAGTTGGGCGCTAACTTTTAATCTGTCTGCGTTACCATAGACTTCCATGTAATTGTGCAAGTGTGTAAAAAGTGCACGCCCATGCCTAGATGATGCACCACGTGTGTAGATGCTGTTCACAGCTTTCAAACAAAAAAATCCGCTTGGAAATCCGTGCAGGCATTCATGATTTATCAGCCATTATGTTTTCTTCAGATGTAAACAAACATGGCTGCCATGTTTGAAAGAATGGGTTGGTATGGGGGTTAAACATGCAATTTCGCGATCGCGATCATGCCTAATACATTTCTGGAGGTCCAAAGAAAAATTTTGAAAAAAAAAATTTGATTTTTTTTTTTTTTTTTTTTTTTCAAAAACGGCCCAAACTCGGGAAACTCGGGGTTGGCACAGCACTAGTACCAATACAAACTCGGGAAACTCGGGGTTGGCACCATATGTGTTAAAAACCCATTTAGGCCTAACCTATAGAATAGGGCTAAATCAGAAATTAGCCTACAAAACAAATATGTTGCTACATACTGTACATGTACTGTAAGCCCCTCCCAACAGCAAAATGTGTTCCCGGCCTGAATGGGTTAATTGAAGAAAATGATATGGCACATACAATTGTTGCTTTGTTCAATGCATTTACTCAGTGTGACCATAGTCCTCTGGTGGTGATGCGGTTATAATGTAGATTTGTGTATGGTCTGCATAGTTCTATTTTAGCTTATTTTGTTGTTTTCCATAATCTGAGATAGTGGGAGCATGTCGATATTGAACAGTAGGGCCCCAGAATGGAACCTTGCAGAATTCTGCATGTGATATATTTGCCATGGATACATAATAGTCTGTTCTCTAAATATGATTCAAACCAGTTTAGTATACTATACCAAAAAGTCACACACAGTTTTTAAATCTGTCTAATATATTGTGTCCGACCAAATTTTGTAATTAAAGGACAACTTTAGTTTTTTACAACAAGGGTTCATATTTTAGATTGTAATTAAAGAATATAAAAGATGAGTGTTAAAATTATTTAATTTACTTCTTTCTATTGTTTTAGAGATTCTTATTTCAGTGGTTGGGGGCATGCGTACAAGTGGCTAAATATGTCATTTTACACAGAATATGCCCATTCCCAAGATACAACGAAACCTTTCATGGTTGGATGTGACGTATGGGGGCTAGAAGTGTTGCAGTAAATAGCAATAAAGAAACTGCTGGCTTATTGTGTCTAAAAATACATATTTAGCCACTTGTACGCATGCCCCCATGTGTACGCATGCCCCACATTTTAGCACGGTAAACACGATAAAACAATAGAACAAAGCAAATGAAAATATTTTAACACTAAATTTTTATTTTCTCTAATTACAATCTAAAATATGAACCCTTGTTGTAAAAAACCAAAGTTGTCCTTTAACAACGTTGACAGTAGCACTCTCAGTGCTGTGGTCAAAAACCTGGAAGATATTAAGGCCATTGTTTAGTGTTAAGAAGCTGTTCAGTTGTTGAAATACAGAGACGGGAGGCCTATAATTGTTTCATAGTGACGCGTCTAAATTATTCTTTTTTAAGAGTGGCTTGATTATGTTTTTATGGTTCTGTGGGAAGCAACCTGATTGAAGAGATGTTTTGACAATTTGTACAAGATCTGAGGCCATTACATTTTTATCATTTTTGAAAGGGCCTGTTGGCAGAATATCAAGGCAGCACGAGGAGCATTTCAGATGCTGTATGATGTCTTCCAAGTTTTCATGATTGTTCATCAGATTAATTTGAGTTAGTTTGCCGTGAACACGTGTACCTGATTAGGAGGCGCTAACTGCAGTGTTAGTGAAGAAGGAGGCACTGGTGGACAAATGTTCAGAGGCTATAGACCGGTGGTTCTCAAACTTTTTGGGCTCAGGGCACCCCTATAAATATCTTTTTCATCCGAGGCACCCCTACATTTTATTATAATGTATATATTACCTACATGACATTCATAATTTTCACTCCCAGTACCTTAATATATTCATGGCATATTTTAGGGATTATGTCGCGAGGAAAACATTGAGACAATTACCATTTTGGTCAAAACGTACTGAAAATAACTCTGTACTTCAAGTTTAAAATGATACGGAATATTTGTTTAAGTGTTCAAATAAATTCCAAATATTACCAAATGATCTTGCGGCACCCCTGGACTGCCGTCGCGGCACCCCAGGGTGCCCCGTCACCCACTTTGAAAACCCCTGCTAGACACAGGAGTATTTGTTTGCCTGTCGTCAGTCGCAAACAAAGCATGTGGACTGTTCCTGTTTTTAGCAAGGACGTCATAGAAGAATGACCAGCTTGCATTTTTCAGTTCCAAATTATAAATGTCTCTTTTTAAAGAGGTCACAATGAATATGGAGAGTTGTTTTACACCACCTGCGTTCAGCTTTTCCCACATTATCTCTATTCTGTCTTTACCAGCGCATCAAGGAGGCCTTTTCTTACCAGAGACGACCTTCATTTTAGTGGGTGCAATTACATCAATAATATTTGTAATTGTTTGTTCTACAAGCTCATTGACTGAGCCCTGAGGGGGGCGGGTGTGGATGAGAAAGCTTGCATACATTTGTCACCGGTGCCTTCAGTGACACATCCTTTTGAAAAGTACCTAAGTACTGTACTTAAAGGACAACTTTGTTTTTTTACAACAAGGGTTCATATTTTAGATTGTAATTAGAGAAAAGAAAAAGTGAGTTTTAAAATGTTTTCATTTGCTTCGTTCTATTGTTTTATCGCGTTTACCGTGCTAAAATGTGGGGCATGCGTACGCATGGGGGCATGTGTACAAGTGGCTAAATATGTCTTTTTAGACACAACAAGCCAGCAGTTTCTTTATTGCTATTTACAGTAACACTTCTAGCCCCCATAAGTCATATCCAACCATGAAAGGTTGCGTTGTATCTTGGGAATGGGCTTATTCTGTGTAAAATGAAATATTTAGCCACTTGTACGCATGCCCCCAACCACTGAAATAAACATCTCTAAAACAATAGAAAGAAGTAAATGAAATACTTTTAACACTCATATTTTATATTCTTTAATTACAAACTAAAATATGAACCCTTGTTGTAAAAAACTAAAGTTGTCCTTTAAGTACAATTCTGAAGAACTTTTACTTTACAAGGAAACAAAGCAAAGAATCCATTTCCTTCGCCGTCTAAGATCTTTTGGTGCTATAGTAGACAGATTCTTCTTTTGTTTTTCACTTCTGTTAAGTAAAAGAAATGTAACACTCAAGTAAAGTACAAATCCTCAGAATCTGTACTTAAGTCCACCACTGTTAATTGGGGTACTTTGTGGTAATTAGTAGGACATAAAACATGTCTTTAAGGTGTCTGTGTGGTGTATCACCGCAGAGACTGGAGTTCTAATATAAATTAATCCTTTGCGGTGCCTCAGGGGGGCACCGAGTGCTGCGCTGCGAGCTTGTAGATCTGCTATTTTTGAAAAATAGTGAAAATTAGAATTTTGACCCGATTCTATAAGTGTCATTTGAATCCTTCTAAGATTCTTTTAAAAAAAACCTGTGTTTTTAAGCAATCTGGCCAGCCATCGTCAAAGAAAAGGTCCTTTTCACTTAACTGGAGCTCTGTTAGTCTGTTCTTGAGAGACTACTATGCCAGTGGTTCTCAAACTTTTTCATGTGAAGGATATTTATTTGGCCACGGACCCGCATCTCAACATATTTAGTTCCAGGGACCACCCAGAAGCAAAATTTGAGTTACAAACGTTCGCTTTGAAAATACATATATCCAAAGATTTGACACATTTTCACGACTTTTTCAAAAATAGCAGATATACAAGCTCACAGCACGGCACCGCGGTTAAAGCATTCAATAATTCTAGGCCTAAATGGGTCCGATCACGTGGCTACACGTGCGGTTAGGGTTAGTGATAGGCTTAGTAACGGGGCGAGTCTGACCAACGCAACGTCGGAGCAATGCGCCGTCTGAAAAATGACACGGCAACGCCTCAGGCTTGGCGATACTCAGCACACAGCCTACTGTTTCCACAAAATAACATTTCTGGCATATCCACTTATTTTCATAGAATATTATTGTCCCAGGGTTAGACGGGAACAAATTGTTATCGGATGAATGGCCACCTGCTGCAGACGTAGGTGACAAATCTTGGGACATCAATCACTACTACTGCTTTTGTGTTTTTTCCGGAAATGAATCTCCTGGACAACTTTAATCATGGTAGATCTTGTAGATCTGCTACTTTTGTCATTTTCTCATTTGAATCCTGAAAAGTAAAGGGCTCTTCAGCTGAGCAGCGGTTGCCGCAGGGGCTCCCGCTAGGATCAGTGGCGATCAGTTGTTGCTGGTGACATCACTGAGAACGCTGCTCCCTCATTGGCTAATTGGTGCCACATACAGACAGTACTCATCACCCTACTTGCACACTCTGCTGTCGCAAGTATTCATTTGACTTCTACTCCATTGCATCTCAGAGGTAAATATTGTAGTTTTTGCTCCACCCCAATTATGTGAAAAAGTTAGTTACTAGTTACTTTGTAGATCATTATTTCAAAACATACACTTCAGCCCTTTATACATAGTCCTGCTATTTGAAAATAGATCTACAAGATCTTGTAGATCTATTTTCAACTTTAAAATGGGATGTTTCTGCATAATGAGTACTTTAACTTGTGGTACTTTAAGTACTTTTTTGATGCAGATACTTTACTCAAGGACATTTTGAATACCGACTTTTACTTGTAAGAAGGTATAAATCTTTAGTATTGATACTTTGACTGAAGTAAAACATGTGAGTACATTTTCCACCACTGCCTGGCTGTCTACAAACACCCTCCACAACACCAAACACTGTGGTTCAGCAGTGACAGAGACATGGGGGAACTGGGAATTGGCATAATAACTCAACAGGGACTATATGAAAATAATGGGTTTTGGTTGATCACTTTAAGTCTGTCAGTTATATTACTCCTTCAATACATTTGCATATGCCTTCCGAATGATTCTTCTTAGGGGCAGAGCAGCATTAATGCAGCACGTTTTATGTAGCCTACGCAGCGAAATCCTCGGTTTAAAAATGTACCTCTTCAAATTAACACTGGGGGATTTTGCTGTGTAGTGAAGCTAAGAATTTGACTTCTAAAGTGGTTTCGACATTCTCTATAATCCCACTTTGCACCGTAAAGTGGGATTTTACCACTTTCAACTTGGTTATCCAATATTTTGGATAGTATAAATAAAGTATAAAATAAGGCTTAATCACTTACTTTATCGCTTTATCGCTGAAAATAGCTGATCTACAAACACATTTGTATATCTGCCAGTGGTGGAAAAAGTACTCAAACCATTAACTTAAGTAAAAGTAACAATATTGCAATGTAGAAATACTATGTTAGGGTGCTCTCACACCAAAATACCTATGAGAGTGGAATCAGCGTTCTGCCAATGCATTTCAATGAGAGTGGAGCGGTTTTGTGCAGAAATCCTCTACTCTCATTGAAATGCATTGGCGGAACGCGGATTCCACTCTCAAAGGTACTTTGGTGTGAGGGCACCCTTACAAGTAAAAGTCCGGAATTTTACTTTTACAGTAACGGGGTAAAAGTACAAAAGTGTGCACAAAAATTTACTTAAAGAACCAAAAGTAAGAGCCTACTCATTATGCAGAATATCCCATTTCAATCTTTTGAAAATAGCAAATCTACAAGCTCACAATGCATTGTCTATTTTCAAATGGCCAAAATGTGTATTGGGCTGAAGTGGTTAATGTAACAATAGTTAATAAAAGTACAATATGTGGATCGGAGATCTAGTGGAGTAGAAGTAAAAGTATTGGAAATTGGAAATACTCAAGTACAAATACCTCCAAAGTTTTACTTAGTTAAGTACAGTACTCAAGTAGACCTAAATGTACTTTGTTACTTTCCATCACTGATATGTGCTAACATATCGTCGTTGTCGGGTGAAAACCTTGTACGTCCCAAACCGTTCATTTCGCATTTTTCATTTTAAAAATGATTTAAACTAGTGAAAACAGCCGATCTACAAGCACACAACGCCTCGCACTGCGAGGCGTTGTGTGCTTTTAGATCTGCAGTTTTCACTACTTTTGCGCGACAGCCTTGTATGATGAAGCAGGGCTTTACTTTGCGAAAGAACGTACAAATTTGAAACTTGGAGAAGTTGGAGATACAAGGTTTCCACCTGACAACGACGATATGTTTGTCCCCAGAATCTAGGAACAGTGGGGTTCATGTGGTTAAATATACTGAAAGACTTATGGAGAAAAGACAGCACAATGTGTCCTAATTATTGATTTCCAACACTGGCTGCAGTGTTCAATGGCATTGCATTGTACACCATTAAAATGAACACCTTTTTTATATGCTCAGCCACGGGAAACATCATTTTCTCACCTCAGGTAACTCAGTCAGCAATCAGCATTCCTTATTCTTATTCAAATAATACTGTTTGTTATGATGCGTGAAGATATAAAGTTAGTGTGTCAACACAGCGGAAAGTTCGTCCAAACAATTACTGTTCTTTGGAATACATAAACAAGAGAACTCCATTTTGCACCGTTTTAATAAAAAAGTGTAATGTACCAATCAGTTGTACACAACACGGACCAAACATTTACCCATTGATTACATAAAAGCTGCACGTTGTGCTGCGGTATATAAAAAAAAGCACCATGAAATTATGCCAACTGCGCATTTGTGGAAATTGAACAATGTTTTATTCCGTGAGTCCAAAGTCAAAGCGAATGATATAGGTGTGGGATCAGCATGGGTGAATCCTATATAAAGGATGGGGCCATATATTTTCTACCGGTGGCTAAATTGTTTTTTTGCACAGCATTATCTATCTCACTATAGGACCGAGCTGGACGGGCTGAGTCCCCCGTTCTTTTTGTCGTGTCAGCGTTTCCTCCCCGCGCCCCCCCACCGCCTGGGAGGGAGTCAAAGATGGAGCAGGTCTCTGCTCCCGGCTTCGACCCCCGTGACCCCCCTCGCCGCTCCCCTGCTCCCGGGCAGATGCTTCCCGTCCCCGCGGCTCGCAACGCCAATCGTTTCAGTACAATTGGGGTCACGTCGCAAGATGGATCCGCTGCAGCCCCTAAAACTGCGTCTCGGGGCCTCTCTAAGAGGCAGTGTTAATGTGCGATCAGCACTTTACCAGCGGGGAGGCTACCAGTGGTGGAAAAAGTACTCACATTTTCAACTTAAGTAAAAGTATCAATATGCATTATAGAAGTACTCTGTTACAAGTAAAAGTCCAGAATTCAAAATTTACAACATTTCGTGTAGGTGAAAAAGAGCAGACTAAGTACAGAGAGAAAGGTCAAGTTTATTATGTATTGATGGTTCAAGTGGTTAAATATCTGGAAACACATTTAGATGAACCCAAAATACACTGATGATTGTGCTGTCAAACGAGGAAGTGAACTATATGGTATATATGGGTTGTGGGGGTCCCTGCTTCATCTCTCTATCGACTAAGGGGTCCTTGGCCTGAAAACGTTGAAGACACCAGCTCTAGGCCTACTTATATAGACCAATAAATGAATGAATGATATTTGACAGTCATAGCTGGAGGGCTACATGCTGATAAGCACACTGTACAGAGGGTCCTGTGCTGTGCTGCGTGCTTCTGCTGATTGCAGGGGTGAATTACACAACATACAGTCTCTTAAACTGTTTCGCTTCTTCATACCTGAGAAATATTGACTGTAGAGGAAGAAAACCAAGACAGCTATTGACCAGACAGTGCCCACAAGGAGCAGCTATAGGGGTCTTGTTCAAGGACACCTGCCGTCCAGGAACCTGCATCGATTCCGGGAATCTTTCTATTCCCAGGCGGCCACTCTGCTGCAGTGAGTGTGGTTGGTTTGGAAAACATCATCAGTGTTTCCCAAGCAACCAGGCCGGAACCTATGTTCATGTTGCAGACCTGTGTTTGTGGGTCGCGATATCCCGGGATATCATCTTTTTTTAATACACACACACACACACACACACACACACACACACACACACACACACACACACACACACACACACACACACACACACACACACACACACACACACACACACACACACACACACACACACACACACACACCTACACACACACACACACACACACACACACTCTCTCACGCATGTGCCTGTAAAAAGGAAATCAACATCTTATCCTGTGTTTCTTAAACTCCAACAAACAATTTTGACATTATTATTTTTAAGAGATTTTATTTCAATAAAAAAACGATTAAGCTGTGAGCTTGTAAATTGTATTGTGTCTTTTTGTCAGCTGAAAATGTTTGGGGAACTGCATCATCATATCATAATAAATAATAATCCTACTAAACATGCAAAATCTCTGTCCGTCTGTCTGCGTGTGTGTCCATGTGTCTGTTGTTCTGTCCGTCTGTCTGCGCGTGTGTCCATGTGTCTGTTGTTCATTCATCTCAAGAACCGTCCAACAGACCAAACTTCAAACTCCACATGCGCATCGCCGACGACCTGAGGGAATGCAGTGCAGGGTGTCAAGTCGACGGATGCAGTAGGTAGTCCGACCGACATGCCAAATACGGGCATACATATATTGATATACATGCAGTATGGGCATAAAATATAGGTATATTATGGAGATCCGGTTGTCCAGAACCGGTTGTGTGTGTGTGTGTGTGTGTGTGTGCGTGCGTGCGTGCGTGCGTGCGGTGCGTGTCCGTCTGTCTGTGGACAGCTAATCTCCGGCACCGTCGGACCGATCGGTGTGAAACTGTGTTCACACACTCCCTGGAGGCCAGAACCTGATCTGCCCCAATTATTTTCCCATCAGCCTGGTATAGCACCATTAGCCATTTTTCTCCAAACACATTATTTAATATTACTCCTACTGATTTTGTCCAAACATCATGCAAATCGGTACACATCATCTCTATAGTCATGTCATCGAGACGGACCTATTTGATGTTTAATATTCTATCCTGATTGGCTACGATTGACTTCCACTACCTGGCCTGGCGGAGACCTGTGCTCCGAGGAGCAAGTTCTTCTAGTTATGTGTTTCACCAACATTGACCATGCTGTAATGCATTTTATGATTTTTTTTGTGATGCTTTTTGAGCGGTGCTAACTCCATGTGGGCATAAAAGCATACAACAGGTATTGCATTACCGGGTGGTGCATGCTTTCTAACCTCAGCCTGGTGTTCGTTTACAACGGGCCGTTGATCCGGTCTAGGTGGAAACCACAAGCAGAATAAGCGACGTCGCTTTGTTTTGTTTCGAGTAGCCTAGTCCTAGTGTAGTCTTGCCAGTCACTATGAGTTGGACTAAAAGATGCATATGTAACGGAGGTGATCCGAACCGCCCCACCCGGCTTTGAACCCGGGTCTCCCGCGTGAAAGTCCAATATCTTAACCATCACTCCAAAGGGATATCCCTATGGATCGAGAGCAGATACTAGACTTTTGAGGCTTCAGGCTGGGGTTGCGACTCTCTCCACCACACATATACCAAACAAATTTTCCGAAAGCAAAACTACGCCGCATCAAGGGGTTTATTAGGTACAGGGGCGGACTGGCCATCTGGCATACCAGGCATATGGCCAGTGGGCCGCTAGGCCAGAGGGCACCACCCGGTAATGCAATACCTGTTGTATGCTTTTATGCCCACATGCTTACGTTTCATATCGCACTCACCATACCTGTAACTTTCACTACTCCCCGAAAATATGTTTTGGACCGCTAGGCCAGAGGGCCTAGCGGTCCATGTTTTCTATCTATCTATCTATCTATGCATTCCCAACTTGCAATGTACTCAACTTGCATCGCTCCCGAGTAGGGCATCATAATAATAATAATAATAATAATAATAATTTTGAATGGCTTTGCAAGGAATGCAACTGGCAGCCACTCTCTGCCCCCTGTGTTAAATGTTAACGGAGTCCGTAGCGGTGTCGGTGTGCGATGCAGATGGCTGCAGTGTGGGGCCTGCAAGAAAACATTAACATCCCCCCTGCCCCCTCCTCCCCCATGGGTTATAATCGGCGAGAAAACCTCCATCTCGCCGGAGCGCGGCGTAAATGAAAACCGCGGCGACCTTCTGCCAATGATCAAAGACGGCGCCTTGTCTCACCATCCCTCCTCCCACCCCGAGAGATGGAGAGAGAGATGAGGGCAGGGAGAGAAAGGGGGGGGGGGGGGGGGGGGTGGAAACCCACACAAGCTATCTCGCACTCGGCAGTCTTAGCTGCTTTACATACCATCACTGTCGAGGGGGGAAACCTTGTATGTCCAAAACACTTGCTTTTCAGGAAAATGCTAAAAAGGACCTCAAGTCAATGGAGTTATTATTTAGTCCCCACACATTTCACATATTTATTTTCCTAGAACAGGGGTCCTCAACGTTTTCAGGCCAAGGACTCTCTCTTAGTTGGAAGATTTGGAGGATCCCCTGTAGTAAGGGGTCCCAGACCCCCTGTTGAAGACCCCTGTCCTAGAAGAAACAGAAGTTGAGCTTGTAGAACTGCCATTTCTGCTACTTTTGTCGGACACTGTCATTCGACAAAGTAGGGCATTCATTTCCGGGGGGGGGGGGGGGGGGGGGGGGGGGGGGTGTTGAAACATGGAGATACAAGGTTTCATGCCCGACTGCAACGCTATCAAACACACCTTTCTGCTTTTAATTCCCATGAAATCGTGCAGGGAGAGTTTATGTATGGTGGTGTGTGTGTGCATTGCTGCATGTATGTGTGTGTGCCTGCGCGCCTGCCTGCGTGTGTCACACGTGCATGAGTGTGTGTGAGAGCGTGTGGAGAAGGGGCGATGAGGAAAGAGCGGAGATGTGTTATTGCTGGAGGAACCATTACAGAGGATCTTTCATTACACCCTGGTCACGGCTTTAGAGTATTACCCCTGTGATCTCTCTCTCTCTCTCTCTCTCTCTCTCTCTCTCTCTCTCTCTCTCTCTCTCTCTCTCTCTCTCTCTCTCTCTCTCTCTCTCTCTCTCTCAGCCCTGGGCACATAAGGCACAGAGAGTAGATTGTCTAATCTTATTTCTTGTGTGTGAGCGCGCGCTAGTATGCGTGCCTTCCTCTGTAGCCATACAGCGGCGGCTGTTAAACTTATCAACGCGGGACACGTTGACGCGGATTAAGACGCGCAAACTAGCTGTTCTGATCTCTTATGCCTTCAGACACACCGTGGCTTGTCTGTTCTTTCACCGAAACGAGGCCTTCTTCCTTTGGAATGGAGATGGATTCCACCCGGCGTATGTTGGTTCGCGATCGATCAATCAATTAATCAGGCTTCTTAGTTTGTGTGTGGGGCTTATTTGTGCTAAATGGGTCTCATCCTCTGAGGCACGAGAGGAAGACAAGAAGAGGAACAAAGACTGGAGATTGGAAAGACAGAGAAACTAGCCAATGGCATCTTCCGGCTTTGAAGTGCAACAGGCGGCGGCTCTGGCACGGCATCATCAAAGGACTGGACTGGTTAACGTCTAGATCAGACTCTACCATAAGAAAGTGGTGCTATAGAGGATATGCACGTGACATCATTGTAGTGCCCAAGTCCTATACTTGGGTGCTACTGCTTTCAGAGGGAGTTCAGAGAGTTATTTTCATAATAACTGAAGTCCAACGTTTCCTTTGAGAACATGCATACATTATTATATTTATTTCTCTGTAGCCTATAGGTCCTATACCAGGGGTGGGCAACTTTGATGACGGAGAGGGCCACTATATTTCCACACTGACTCCAGAGGGCCACAATGCATATACAGTCAAAATAGCAAAAAGAAAGCCGATCTACAAGCTCAAAACGTGTCGCAGTGCGACACGTTTGGAGCTTGTAGATCTGCTATTTTTGCTATTTTTGAAATGGAATACTGAATTATGTTTTGCTATTTTTGAATTGGAATCCCGAAAAGTTAAAATTGTATTTAATTTCAAATGCATTGATATGTTCCCATGTCAGCTATAAATACAAATACATTGGACATAAAAAAGACTAGTACTAGTCATTAAGCTACTAATATGGACTGAAGAAAAAGAGGGTCATGTTTGCATGTTTGGAATTGTAACAGCTGAAATCAATAATACATCAGTATTTTTGATATTATCCTGCGGGCCGCATTAAGTGAAGGTGGGGGCCGCATGTGGCTCCCGGGCCGCCAGTTGCCCATGTATGTCCTATACCAGCCCATTCTCACCCCCTTTGTGTCACCCAATATGTTGCCTATACTGTACTTTCAGTAGGCTATACAAATTAATAAGTAAATAAATGAGAAAAACAAAACGCTCTTAACAGACCACAGCTCATGAATGACAGTCAAAAACAGTTTTGCCTCTGCCACTGGCAACACCTGAGGCTGATTAGGGACAGAGTTAAATACCTGGCTGTAACCACAAACATAAAAAGCTAGACACCTCTTCCACCGCTGCAGTTCATTGGAGCGACGAGTCACACTAGGCAGAAGCAGGGGCGTCACAAGGGGTAGGAAAGTGGGACTGAGTTACTGGGGCCCAAGGTGGAGGGGCCCTAATAACTTTATCTATTGAAAAATAGCAGATATACAAGCTCACAGCGCGGCACGAGTGCCGCGCTGCGAGCTTGTAGATCTGCTATTTTTGAAAAGTTGTGAAAATCTTTGAATATATGTATTTTTTAAGCGAACATTTCTAACTCAAATTTTGCTTCTGGGGGTCCCTGGAACTAAATATTTTGAGATCGGGGTCCGTGGCCAAATACATATCATCTTGGGGGTCCTTGACATAGGTTTCTTGCACACATTTTCAAGATTTTTCAAAAATAGCAGATATACAAGCTTGCAGCGCGGCACTCGGTGCCGCGCTGTGAGCTTGTATATCTGCTATTTTTCAATAGTTAACATTCATGAGGGGCCCGCAGTGAATCCTTGTACCCAGGGCCCAGAATTTGGTGTGACGCCCCTGGGCAGAAGTACGGAGGTGCCAAAAGCGCGCTGCCACTCAAAGTGACCACTGGCCAATCGCAGCGCATGTTTTCCGGGACTTCAATGGTGACTCCACGCCTGCAGCCTTACAGTCTTGTACAAAATGCCCATCCTCCAAGACGCACGCCCCAGAGCCCAAGGAGGCGTCTACCTTTTTATGTCTATGGCTGTAACAGGGGCGTCAATTGTGTGTGGCAGGGGTATGCAGCTGCCATACCCTGGGTCCAGGGGGGAAAATAAAACACACTTTTAAATATAAATCCATGAATGTCTCTTTGTCTATCTGTGCTTGTTGTTATGTTGTTGAATTACAGTAAAATAACTACAAATGCAAAATGTTACATAATGGTCACTTTAACAAGGTATTATAATTATATTCTCCACACTTGTATTCTCCCCAGCTTGACAAAATGGTATATTACCAGGTTCCGCAGGTCAGCTGCACAGGTGCAATGCACTATTGTTAATTGTGGCACGTTTACTAACATGCTAAGTTTAGCTGCACTTGAAAAAACATTCCAGGCTGCCATATCCATCCCAAGAAACCGTAGAAACCGACATTGTGAAAATAGATAGATAGATACCTTTATTATCCCAAGGGGGAAATTTAGTAAATAGCAGATCTACATGCTCACAACGCCTCGTGCTGCGAGGCGTATTTTCACAATAGAACCGTGTTGTACAAAATGTAATGCCTCTTTTCCATGAGGACTACCATCTTTGCCATACCCTTGCTTTTGCTGAACTGACGCCACTGGGCTGTAACCCAGGCAACCAGGGCCTTGACCCAGCCCTATGACATCATCAATTGGGCCTAAATAACGAGATGCCTCAAATGGCTCGGAAGTTATGCGGGAACACCTACTGAGTGGCAAAAAAAAGACTTTCTGGCTTTGACAGCCCATACATCCAAACCTAAGAGTCCTATCTGATTGCATCAAACGACATTAAACTCACTTTGCCACTCGATTTTCCACTCACTTTATGTATGCGCACATACCCTCTATTGGTAATACTGTATATGGACATGATATGATGAGAATAGATATCGTCTGTCATTTTGGTTAAAGGGGAACTCCACCACTTTTCAACCTATCTTCATATAATAGATCCTCACTAATGTTCATGATAAAATATCACATCTTTTTTCTACTCAGTTTGGGTCTCATAGGAGAGCTGTGGGTGGGTCAAATCCTTCCTACCGGTGACATCATCAATGGGAAATGCAAGCTAATAGAAACTGCAGGCTTTCTATTCCTGAAAAAGTTGCAATGTTAAAGTGGAGGCCATTGTTCTCGTGATAATAAAAATCTAATTTATTTTTCTCAAAAATATTACTATTATTATTATTTTTGTCAAACGATGACGTCACCGGTAGGAAGGATTTGACAGCTCTCCTATGAGACCCAGACTGAATAGAAAAAAATGTTGCTATTTTATTATGAACATTAGTGAGGACCTATTATATGAAGACAGGTTGAAAAGTGGTGAACTACTCCTTTAAGCCTATTGTAATATTGTGTGATATGGCAGGAGCCATATATTTTCCTGGTTTGAATCACTTAAACCCTACTTTATACTTTCCCCCCAAAAAATATATAATAGCAGATCTAAGCCTAGTGAGCTTGTAGATCTACTTTTTGAAATTATTTAAGTAAGGAGGAGGAAGGAAGAGGCCCAATTTCATTCCAATATGGAGAGAAATAGAGCCTATTCCTGCATTAGCAGATTCTCTCTAATGCAGGGTTCTTCAACGTTTTCAGGCCAAGGACCCCTTAGTTGAGAGAGAGATGAAGCAGGGACCCCCACAACCTTTTCATAGATTCCATATAGTTTCATTGTTTGACAGCAGTCATCGTGTATTTTGGATTCATGTCAATACGTATTTTCAGATATTTAACCACTTGAACCGTCAATGCTTAATAAACCTTTCACTCTGTAATTAGTCTGCTCTTTTTACCCTCTACACCAAAGTTCTTTGCCGAAAATAGCCGATCTACAAGCTCACAACGCCTCGCAGCAGCGAGGCGTTGTGAGCTTGTAGATCGGCTATTTTTGGCCAAAGTCCTCAGAATATGGACGCTATAGGGGTTCAAGTGGTTAATATAAAAAAAATTAAAAGAATTCTATCACACAAAGATTTGGAGGACCCCCTGTAGTAAATCTGAGGACCCCCTAGGGGTCCCGGACCCCCTGTTGAAGAACCCTGCTCTAATGCATCATTACGCATGCAGCCTCTCACACACAGCTGATACCATCCAAGATTGTTGCTTGTCAATCAAATCAACTAACTAGATACAAGGCACTGTTAGTCCAAACACAAATCTATTCAGTGAATAGACTCAGGGCTGCGCTCCACCTGGAAACATCCAGTGAACAGGGGCGTCACAAGGGGTAGGAAAGTGGGACTGAGTTACTGGGGCCCAAGGTGGAGGGGCCCTAATAACTTTATCTATTGAAAAATAGCAGATATACAAGCTCACAGCGCGGCACCGAGTGCCGCGCTGCGAGCTTGTAGATCTGCTATTTTTGAAAAGTTGTGAAAATGTGTGAAAATCTTTGAATATATGTAATTTTTTAAGCGAACATTTCTAACTCAAATTTTGCTTCTGGGGGTCCCTTTTTCAATAGTTAACATTCATGGGGGGCCCGCAGTGAATCCTTGTACCCAGGGCCCAGAATTTGGTGTGACGCCCCTGCCAGTGAATGAATGGGCCCTAAAGCTCACAAATCCGCTTTATATTACTCATCACTGCACAGCACACACGTACTGAGCCATTGCACGCTGGAATGTGCTCCCCTCACATTTGATATATTTTTGTTTAAAAAAGAAACCCCAGGAATAATAGCCTCCACTACGGATCCTTAATAAACAAAAAAACACATGTAATGTGCATGCTTTCTCTCCTCTCATATATGCATACATATAAACACATGGGGGCTACTGTATATGCTGTACACAAACGCACGCACGCGCGCACGCAAGCGCACACGCAAGCGCGCACGCACACGCACACACACACACACACACATATTTCTTAAAAGAAAATTCAATTATTTTAGTACCTTATGGCTGCATCCTTGTCTCTTACATCATACACGTAGCCATCTTCGTTGACCTGTATGTCTTTAAAGATGAGCTGAAATGAAAAATATATTTTTCACATTAGAGCATATCAGTGGTCATAATCAGGCATGTGCACATGTGCACACATCAAAGGGGGCTTGAGCCCCTGCCCTTTTATCCATCTGTAAATAGTGCCCTTTCCAGATGATAAATGCCATTTACTATGGTGAAAGAAATGCAAATGCCTTCTTTCCATGCCATACCTGAAGGCGGCATAAAATACTTGTCCAAACTCTCCTGAACTTGAATGCAGCATCTTATGTTGAAAGAATTGCCCTCTCTGTGTAGAAATCAAGCACCGAAAATAGCTGACCTCCAAGCTCACAATGTGCGTTGTGATCTTGGAGGTCGTCTATTTCGATATTTTCACCAAAATGCCCTTTTAGAAAATTCAGACCCTGCCCGTCTCTGCACGTCCCTGGTCATAATGATAGCTAACAATAAATGCCAAAACAATTGACCAAAACATCTATTTGCGTGTACTTTTATGTTAAAAGTCTGAGACTGTGATTGGCCGGGACAAGCCCAGCCTATATTTTACCATGGACTGACCATACCTTCTTCTATCAATTAACATGTCCTAGGAAATACCACACAGTTATTATAAAAACTAGAATTCAATGAAGTTGCTCACCCAGCGCATGTTCCCTTTTTCTTGTTTCTTCCGTGTTGGTTTGATGACGTTGTGCGCCGCGGGAACTTGTGCAACATGTCACAAACTACCGTCGTTCGTGAGTTGAGCCCATCGTTTCCCCCGGTTCTGGCAGCTTGGGAAATATTACAGAAAGATCCATTTCATTTACGCTTCAAAGTACCATCCAACAAATTTAATGACAAGTATTGCCAGGTTATTGAACTTCTCCTGACTCTTTGTTGAGCACAATAGTTCTTTATAACGCTTTGTTTACTGTAGGATCTCCCCAGTTGCAATAATGCAGTGCAATGCAAATGTCACTGCAGCTATTTACTGTAAAAGACTGGCTATTGTACCTTTTGTCTAATGTTAGCTGGAAAATGTAAATTATAACAAGGGCAATCAGGACTATTGGGACTGCAACTAGCTACAGATCCCATAGCACTGTGCCAAAAGTGCTTTTTAAAACTGCTTAACAGCTTAAATTTGGGGAAAGTTGGGTGGGGAAATGTCCCAATTGGTTCATTGATCATCATGTCAGTATAGACAACATTCCTGGCCGATTGCAGGAGGGACGCCCCGCCCCAAAGTCGAAAGGGAACTTCCGGGTTCTCTCTGTCAGGCATGCATATAAACGTGTTGCCAAGTCAATTTATTTACCTAAACTATCTTGTTTTTTTTGCTTATGTATATTGCAAGAGTTGGCTTGTTTGGCTTATTTCTCTCACAAATTTTGGCAACACTGCCCAGCGCTGCAGTAAAAGATTATGACAATGAACTGAAAGGGTTAAACCAACGGAGGTTTTTTTTCCAGCTGTCAGATGGTGCGGTGACTGCGGTCATGGTCTCTTGATATGCAAGCGCACCGCTATCTTCGATGTTTTTATTCTATCTACACCAGTTAATAGTATTGATGACATCCTTAACATATCCTAAACTCAGCAAACTCCCCAGAGAAGCAGCACGACTCACAACAACAACAACAACAACAACAAGGTAAAACTCTCATGCTAGCTAATTAGCCTTGTTAGCTACGATCTTTTACTGTATGGGGACTACTCTTGTTACAACTAAGTACAAGTTATTTTCACTTGTGACAACACAACATTGATTATAATTGAAATACAAGCTCTTCGCTGTTGTGTTGTATCTGTGAATGCAATAAACCCTTTTGTAAATCCCGCCCCATTCTGCCCTGTTACTATGATGGGACATTAACCCTGGGCAGATTGTTTTTATAGTGGAAGTGGATGGGATTTTTTTTCCCTTCATAGCCTCATTACAGCTATATAAAGTACCAAAGGAAAAACACCTAGGTGATATTAATAAAAAGGGAAGACAAAGGTACAGTAGTTACATTGCAAAACAGGGGGTTTACCCGAAAATATATGTTTTAATTTGTTTAATCCCAGTGGGACAGAATCCTCTTTGCAGATTATTTTATAGTGGAAGTGGATGGGATTTTTTTTCCCTTCATAGCCTCATTACAGCTATATAAAGTACCACAAAAAACACATCTACGTGATATTAATAAAAAGGGAAGAAAAAGGTACAGTAATTACATAGCAAAACAGTAGTTTTCCCCCGAAAAATACATGTTTTAATTAGTTTAATCCTCTGGATCAGAGATAGAAAGAGAAGCGCATTGCATCTTGGGTACTAGGAAGAGGACAGAGAGAATGTTTCTCCTCACATAATAGGCTGGCTTTTCGTAATTCTGCCCATTTAAATTATATGTACCCAATCGTGACTCTTAGACCATTGATAAGGTACATGTGAACTAGTTTGTTGAAGCTTATTCGTTATGATGAGCGAGATCGCTTGACGCTTGCCGTCGCTATCACCGTACCGGCCGATCTCCGTGTCGCGCACTGCGGCAGTTTTTGAAAGCCTGAAACAACATTCTCCACTGCACAAACTCCACCCCCGATAGCAAAAAGTGAATGTTTTTTTCTGGTTGGCCAGTCAGGGAGTCTCAGGGACCAATCAGAAGGCTGACAAACGGTCTATTGTTTTCTGTCTTTCAGACCTGTACTGTACGTCCAGGACCAATGAAGCCAGATGTGAGGGTCTCCTCATCATATTTATTGCAATAAAATATTTATACACACTTTTCTTTGACTTGTCCATGCCTTTTTTTTTTAACTGTTGAGGGTTTCAAATGTTGTACTGTATATTGTGTTATTGAGATAAGGAATGTTCCCAATGATGCTTTGAAGGAATGCTTTTAAACACTTGTCATTTTCAATTAATCCAGTTTGTTTTTGTATCTATTAAAGCCAAATGTATTCATTGTTTTGACGTGACAGTTTAGGATTTAATGATTAAATGAGCATTAAATATGAATGGATATTTATATTGCCTTGATTAGGATTAAATCGATGATTTACAGTGATATAGTGAAATGAACACAGCATAGGATGCACATAATAGGTGGGCTAATGTGTATTATGTCTATTCTGGAGTGGGTTGAGTTGTTGACAGGCCTATTTGTAAAAACATTAATGCATATCACACAACACAAGCCAACTGTGACTTCATCCCAGAACAGAGGAGAATGGAGATGACAACGTTTGACATGATCAACCAGCGTTCTGAAGGGAAAAGGTTTGCTAGCTAGAAATCATACAACATTCGCTTCCATGAAATACTGATTAGGTTCAATGCTTGCTTTCAAATACACAAATCTGTTTATTTGTAGGCCTATATCAATTCAATTCAAAGGAGCTTTATTGGCATGAGAAGACATGTTTATATTGCCAAAGCAAGTGTCAAATAAAATAAAAACAGTTTAAAATGGCGAACATATAATATGACATGCAGTTGGAGGGAGTACAGCATTGTGTAAAAAGCTATGTCGCATTGTGACATTTTATATATATATATACAGGGTATAAAGCTTTTGAAACAATTTAAATAGCGTTATTTTTTAAGAAGTTTGCATATGAAAAAAGGTAGTTTCATGACAGTACACTAGTACAAGGTCAACTAAAAGCATACGCCCAAGAAAGCCTATGGCAATTGTTTCAATTGAGATCTCTTTTTTTTCTCCTCCAACTCATAACATTGAATGATGGCAGAACAGGTGTGTATCGTCACAACTCATTTATTTATCAGCAGAGTGGATGAGTGTTGCCATTAAGTGACATTGTTAACATAAGTTACAAAGTAAAATTACAAAGTAAAACAATCCCGTCTCATTAGTTAAGAGGAGAATCAGATCAGATGAACGTAAACAGGAAATCGCGCTACGATCAAGCCCAAAAAAGGGCTTCCGGTCGGAAGTAGGGGGCGTGGCCAGGCATGTTGTCTATAGCGCTTAGTGCTGGTTCTTGCGGTCACAATTGATGAGAGTGTTTTAGCTCCTGTGCTTTATTGACTACAAACGACGTAGCCTGCATGAGCAACAATTATTCGGTGACACGTTTATATCCCAGCCTTGCTGGGTCTGCTGCTACACTAGCCTATATGCCTTTAAATCAAGTCCTTTATACATTTTCACGGTTGAGCCGGCCGGGTCTCTCTCTCTCTCTCTCTCTGCTGCATGGCGTTCTCTATGGTGCGTAAGACATGAAAGGGGGCCCTCTTATCCGTCTGTAAAAAAGTGCCCTCTCCAGACCATGAATGCTGTTTTTACTATTGTGAAAGAAATGCAAATGCCCCCTTTCCATTCCATGCCATACCTGAAGGCTAGCCGCAAATTGCAACACTAGATTTTTTTATAATCGGATGAATCTAGGGTTGCAATACCTCCCATAGGGATCCAATGCATCAAAACAGTTTTTTGCTATCTGATTGTGTTAAACGACTTCAAACTCACCAATAGTGTGGCTCTATGGAAAGCTTGGAATTTACTCTTGCTAAAGTGTTTGTTTCTGAAAAATCCACAGTAGACATGTTATGAGTTACTTTCTATCCAAGAAATTTGGTTCAGGTGATCATTTTTTCTAAGTCCTGGAGTTTGGAAGCGCTCGTGGAAAATCCCTCAACGGTCCTGTGACCACCTGGTTCTAAATGTCACATTATGCAGGAGGCAGCGGGACATGGCGTTATAGAAGACGAGCGCTTCCGAAGTTCAGCACTTAGAAAATAAACCATGTCTGCTCGGATTTCTTGACAGAAAATAAATCATAACAATTATACGGTGGATTTTTCAGAAACAAACACTTTGCAGATAGCAAGAGTAAATTCCAAGCTTTCCATAGAGCCACAATATTGGTGAGTTTGAAGTCGTTTAACACAATCAGATAGCAAAAAACTGTTTTGATGCATTGGATCCCTATGGGAGGTATTGCAACCCTAGATTCATCCGATTATAAAGAAATCTAGTGTTGCAATTTGCGGCTACCTGAAGGCAGCATTCAAGAGAATTGCCTTGTCCAAACTCTCCAGAACTTGAATGCATCATCTTATGTTGAGAGAATTGCCCTCACTGTATGCCGTACGCCACATATACTCCAGTATTGCCTTTTTTATGCTTAGTTTAGTGTGGTATCAAGTAGCCTACTGATAATAGCCGACATCCAAGCTCACAACGTGTCGCAGCGCGACGCGTTGTGAGCTTGGAGGTCTGCTATTTTCAATATTTTCACCAAAAGGCCCTTTTAGAAATTTCAGACCCTGCCTCTCTAACATTCTCTGCACGTCCCTGCGTGCGTGCATGCGTACAGCCCCAAACCCAGGTAGGCTACAGAGATTTAGAATTTATTTCGACCATTGGGAACGCCTGTCTGATGACTATACAGATCCCATAGCCCATGAAAAGTAAGCTTTGTCCCTGCATTTGCCAATGGTCAAATTAAATGTACAGTATATACCCTACTGTGTGCAAGTTCAGATCAATTAGCCGACTCACTGAGGAGCATGAAGCATGAGAATCACACATTTGGGGCAAAAGGTGAAAAAATGGTCTTAACTAGCCAGGGAAGAATACATCAGTCCGACATCTCTGACTACATTAGAGACTGGTCTCTTATGAATAATATGTGCAATTGGATAATAGGCTATAGGAGATAAATGGATGAGGACAGAATCACCGGTAGTTTTATCCATTATATAGTAGGACCATGTGAGAAATGTGGGGCAGGGTTCTGAATTGGCATCCAGGGAGTGTGTGTGCACAGTTTGTCTGTGATCTGGCCAACGGCGCCGGAGATTAGCTGGTAACAAACTAATGGGACACACGGCCAGACACAGACATGGACGGACGAAAGGACGGACAGGGGTGAAAACATTCTCTCCTGGCGGAGACAACAACAGAATTACAGAAAGTCTGCACACTGACATTGACAATGCTGCAAAAGCTCCACTGACCACTGTTCATGCATGGGGAGAATTTTCATACAATATTTCACATTCCTATCATAAAGAACTAACCACATTTACCTGCAAAACAGAAGAAAGGGCAGAAAGGGGATACATATCACTCTCTGCAGGACCTTTTCCAAATAGCATCAGTATGATTTGACTTCCTGTTTAGTGTAGTGCCCTGCTGCAGCGTCAGGTGCCCCCTACTGTTGAGGAGGTGTAATATGATCTCTCCATTAAAGGGGCTACAACATGAATTTGACTTTTTAATACTTTTTCAGTTTTTTTCATTTTTTTGGTCACCGCAGTGTTTACCCTCCATTGACTCACAAGTTCAGGCCTCATGGGACTAGACATACTTGGATCAACTCCAAATCCCCAAACTAATTCCCTCAGAAACCGAAGGCATCATACTGGTTGGGCCTAAACCTCTGAGATATTCAGTCAATCAAGTAAGTTTCTTCAAGTATTTCTCTGTATATTCCATTATTCTAGCAAATAACGATTGGCGGGACTTCACTCGATTCAGCATTCATGTGGGCGAACAATAACATTTTGTCATCCAACAGAATACGAAGTTTGTGGTCTATATATGAAGACTAATCACTGTCAGTTCGGAGAGAAAACCATGCAGGCTTTCCGCTGTGTGGACAGCCATGGTGACATGAGGTTATACTGGAACATATATTCCATGACCCAGGGGTCTTCAACGTCCAAGGAGTGTGTGGCCACGACCCCTTAGTTGAGAGAGAGATGAAGCAGGGACCTCCACAACCTTGTCATAGAGTCCATAAAGTTTCATCGTTTGACAGCACAATCGTCATTGTATTTTGGATTCATGTCAATTTGTGTTTTCAGATATTTAACCACTTGAACCAATACTTGACCTTTCACTCTGTACTTAGTCTCCTCTTTTTCCCCTCTACATCAAACCTCTTTGCCAAAAATAGCCGATCTACAAGCTCACAACGCCTCGCGCTGCGAGGCGTTGTGAGCTTGTAGATCTGCTATGTTTGGCAAAAGTTCTCAGAATATGGATGCTAGGGTTCAAGTGGTTAATATAAAAAAGGAGAAAGAAAAGTTTCTATCACACACATATTTGGAGGACCCCCTGTTGTAACTCTGAGAACCCCCTAGGTAGAGGTTCCAGACCCCCCCGTTGGAGACCCCTGCCATAGCCTGATGGGAGGGCTGCTCTGCCATTATTGATTCACAAAAATCACCTGGTTGCTGTTGAGTGATCTGAAAACTATTTGGGAATTGAGGTCCTTGTACTGCTGGCAGCTTGCACAAGAAATAAATGATGCTGGTCGCCCTGGTAGAAGGCAAATGCAGATAGACAACACAGACACACAAAGGGCTAATGCTGCCAGAATCTCCTGGCGGAGATTAATAATCAACTCCTTGATTATTCGAGCGCCCGCATTTGCATACCGCAGCTTAGTTATACTTGTGGCACACTCTATAGTGTCTGAGCCTTCCAGAGTTTACAAATACAATTTCTTTCTTCTGCACTGCTGTGATTATATGACTCCTACTGTCTATCTAACGGTTCCTAATCAAAACATGAATGTTTCGTGATTATTTATGCAGCGTTTATTAGTATGAATGAATATTTCATTTAATCTGTGACCATAAATATTTGATTGGCAGAATAACACTATTTGGAGCAGATTCCTTTAATATATATATATATAATATAGTCATGCATTAATCAGAAGAACTATATTCATAAATCAATCTACATGTTAATCTCATGTTGAACATTTGCTAAGTCAACTGAAACATTGAAAAGAAAAAAAGGACAAGCAAGTGGGAAATCTATTAAGACTTTAATTTTCTCAGGGTTTTTCTTTTCATACAATTTGGACAGGAATTTAGCATGAATAACTTAACACAATAAATAAAAACAATGACAGATTTTCTGTTTGACATTTTTTGGACATTTGACATTTTCAGCAGCAGACGTGGACTACAGTCTCCACTGGTTCCTCTGGACCTGTTAGACCCTTACGTGTGTTCAGCTCTGAGCAAACAATTAAAATGTGTTTGCGTGGACCAAAGCCCTCCGAGATGGTGTAAAAACATTCATGTGGAATCACATTTTAAGCTCAAGTTGCATACAGATTTTTGTGATAATCATACACATGCTGGATGGAAGATTCTAAGTCTTTATGGGACGTCCACAGCAAGCACCATAGCTATAACTTCATAATACCACTTATAATAGCACTTAATAAATATAAATATTAAAATATAATAAGGGTAATAATAATAATAATAATAGCAAAAATGGCCTACTGTAGATCGGCTACTTTCGCTATTTTGAAACTCTTTCCATTTCGGACAGTTTTTGAAAACATTAGCCCATTTTATGACATGCCCCAACATAGGGATGGGAGGGTGAAAGTGGTTAACAGCGATGTTGATGCTCACGCTATTATATTCAATTAATGACGGTGATATTATTATATTCAACCTATTGTGCTTGGTGTAGATAACAAAGGCATGATCAAGCTGAAGTTAGACTTAGCCCCAGTTTAAAATATAAGACAGAGGTTATTGTTTTTTTAAAGACTGGGTTAAGTGAAAACTTTAAGGGACTTGAATTGTCCAGGTTGTGAGACCAGTGGAGCTCTGCACCAGTGTCGAGGAAACTAGCCAGGATGAAACTAGGAAAGCACTGGTGCATTCTGTAGGTTCCTAAAGCAAAGTTACAGTCACGGGAGGTAGCATCTTACTCTCCCGCCTTTTACATTTTTTTGTGCCACAGGCAAAGTGTACTGATCGAAATGATTGTCATAGCGATCCATCCACATTTGACTGTATTTTATGTTTTTATATAAATCTCTCTACAAGTGAAAGCTGCACGTGAAACACTTCAACATAAAGATAGTGTCGGCTTGGAGGTTGGCCGTCTGAGCCAGTCGTTTCCATTCCAATAATGTGCTGTTGCTGCCTGTTGGGCAGAAACCTTATATTATGTCCATATTTCATTTTTCTATGGTTTCTTATTTTATACTTTGTCATTGGACAACGTGGTGAGTTTGTAGAGCGGCATTTCTTTTGCCAATTCTGGACGTTTTTAAACATTTAAACAACAGGGATAGTTCAACCCCCAAATGTTTTTTTGTTTTTGAGCGGTGGTTACACCGTCTCCTATACGTGGCCGTGTGTGTATGCGTCCGTCCGTCCGTGTGTGTGTGCGTGTCTGTATGTAGCCTGCAGGCCTGCAGTACCTTTTATGACCACACATGTTAAGGGAGGGGCGCTGTTGTTCAGGCCAGGCCAGACCAGGCACACACACACACACGCACGCACACACACACACACACACACACACACACACACACACAAACACAGGGGGGGGGGGGGGGGGGGGGGGTAAACCACCGCTCAGTTCACACGGGTGTGATTTTTTTCTATCGATTACTTACCCCATGGAGACTTGAATTCATGCATATGTTTGTTTGTTTTTTGTCGCATTCCTAAGCCAATCATTTGAGGACACTTAGTGTCTCCATAGGGAACCACTGCCGGTCATCAAATTATTGGCTTAGAAATGCGACAAAAACAAACAAATATCCATGAATTCAAGTCTCCATGGGTTGAGTAATCGATAGATTGGGTGAAAACTATCTCTTTAACATTTGTGCCTATAATGACCATAACTCGGTCGACAGGTCGGAAATGTTTACGCGTGTCTGTGGGTTTTATGAACCTGTGAAAAGTATTAACAAGAGCTTGTTATAATAACTTCATTGGATCCATTGGTACTTCTTAAAAAGTAATGGTCTTGGACATAAGGTTTCCACCCGACAGCGACAATGTACATCTTCCTTATTGGAACCAGAAACAGGCTGGCATGCAGACAGCAGGGACAATGAACAACTAACATAAAACAGCATGTGCCCTTTTACACAAAGCATATTGCACTCAGCACAGTAACACTTGAGAGACAGAGTAGGGGACAAAGTAGGATCACAGTTTGTTCTTCATTATAATGGTCTTAAAGATGGGTGATTTGTCAGACAACCAGACCAGAGGACAGATAATGCGGCGAAAGGATGACACCTAATCGCGGCTAGCTCTCGAAAAGGGATTGACAGGGCGTGCGGCCAATCGGGGTCGGATCATAATTCTATGTAAATGAGATCTTAGGATCTAAATTACATTAATCAAGTACAGGAAAGGTTAACGACAGCCGACTTCCGTGATAAATCTTCGTCATTACGGAGACTTGATTATGCAAAGCGGGGCTGAGCCGCGCATACGTCGCTCGTCACGGATGGAAGTGGAGCGCGTAGAGTGGATGTAGCTCGTTTGCATAATGCACGCACACACACACACACAGGCGGCAGGCAGCCACGGCCCCGTCATTCACTGTGGCTGTGTTCACAACGGCTGCCCAACCTTGATGTTTGGCCTATCATCCACTTTGGAATCAGATCGTTTTTATCTGGGCTGATCAGCAAATTTAAAAAAAAAACACATTCCTTGTACTTATGGTCGGTGACAGTGTCGCTTGCCGAAAATAACCAATCCACAAGCTCACAATGCGTTACATTTGCATGACATTGTGAGCTTGTAGATCGTCTGTTATCTGACTGTGAGTGACAGCGACACGCGACACAGTATAATAAGATAAGCATTTTACTCAGCCCCGCCCCTATGTCATTACCACAGCAACCGATGCAGCGAGGTCAACGATGTGTGAATACACACATCTGATCCTATCATTTGCTAGTAACAGTGTGGACACAGTCCATCCTAAAGATCGTATTTGAGAAACCGATCAGATTGTCCTGCAGCCTGTGTGAGTAGGGCTGTCACGACTACAAATTTAGGTTGACGATCAACCGTTCCACAAATAATTGTGATTAATGATGATATTGTGGTTTTGGCATGGAACATTGGAACATAATATGCCTTTTAGGCTTTGCACAGGGCAGATTATGACAAATAACTTAAATATACAAAGAAATTACCGACATATCTAATAATGTTATACTTTTCGTGGCGCACTGTAAACTTGTTGACCTGCTATTTCTGCACTTTTTTTGGAAAGTGTTGGAAACGATCATGACGATTATGACAAATATGCAAATAGATCATTGAGATTATCTCTATTAATTGCAAACGGACGGTCATTTGATACTTAATTTGTGACGGGACTACCTGTGTGAGTCTTGATAGACGCAGCAGCCGTGTCATCACTAACAATTATTTTCCCTGTACCTGCATCCTCATCTCGATGTCTGACAAGCCAGGCCCCTGGTCATTTTTTACACATTAAGGAGACTTATTGTGGTCTCAGGAAAACAGCCGCGCCACGTTCTGCTAAACCTAACACTATGGGGCTGGCTCTGCCCCAGCACCACCACCCCATGGCCACCACCCCCGCCCCGGGTATTATCCAAACAATGCCATCATCACAGGTATTTTGCACTCCACCGTTATAGCCGTTTAACTGCCGCTGGAAAATAATACATTCAAACTGAATTAATTAACCCCCAAAAAAAGAAAAAAAAAGAACAGGTGCGCCCTTGGCATTTGGTCTTAAAAAGGGAGCTAAATCTGGCACGGTGCGACAGAGGGCTGTGCGTGCGGCCAGACAGCGTCGGGGGGTTAATGGTGGAACAAACTGGCCACCTGTTCTTGTACAACGACGGGAAGTGTGGAAAGCCACACAGTCAGTCTGACTATACGGCCTGCCCTATACTGTACTGTACTGCAGTGCTGCCCAAACAATGGGTTGGACCCATTTTTATTTCTCCTGACTAAATATCAATTATTATTTTACAAAAGAAAAACATTTTGTCATTATTTAAATAAATATTAAAGAAATAGCAAAATAAATAAATGAAAGAATTTCAGAAATTTCTGAAAAGAAAAAAAAATCCATAAATACATTTTTAAGATACCGTGAAAATAGCAAATTTAAAAAATCCATAAATAAACTTTTAAGATACCGTGAACATAGCTCAATCTACAAGCTCACAACTCGTTGCATCACTTGCTGGCTATATTCAAAAAATGTTTTTAGACACCAAATTAGAAAATTTGGTCTTGAGCCAGAAAGGTTTGGGAAACTCTGCTGTACTGCCCATTTCTTGGGGGGTGGGGGTAGTGACCTAGTTGCTCTCTGGGTTTTGTGCAGGAACGTATACAGAAACTTACATTTTGTCGCTGTCGGGCAGAAACCTTGTATCTCCAAGTTTTTAGATTTGTACTTTTTTTTTCGTAAAGTAAAGCCCTGCTTCATCATACAAGACTGTCGCACAAAACTAGTGAAAACAGCAGATCAACAAGCACACAACGCCTCGCGATGCGAGTTGTAGATCGGCTATTTTCACCATTCTAAATCATTTTTAAAATGATAAATACAAAACGAACGGTTTTGGACGTACAAGGTTTCCACCCGACAACGACGATTTGCAGTTTGCTGCTGACCGGCGGCGTTGAGACCACTTTGGAAAGTCGCTCTGAAACGTTATGAGCCACAGACAGTCGGAGAGCCTCCCTCCCCTCCCCTTCCCTCCCCTCCCCTCCCCTCCTCCTCTCCCTCTCCCTCTCCCTCTCCCTCTCCCTCTCCCTCACTCACAGTCACTTCCAGGTCGACCGCATAAAGTTGACACACGGACAGATTGTATGCGAAACAACAACAAACAGCTACAAGTGCATTTGGCAATAGTGTCGATACATACACAATGGAAGCATTTGCGCGTGCATGTGCGTGTGCGCGCGTGTGTGTGTGTGTGTGTGTGAGTGCGTGTGCGTGTGCGTGTGCGTGTGCGTGTGTGTGTGTGTGTGTGTGTGTGTGTGTGCTGTACACATGGTTGCCCACAGCATGTGCCTACCTTGTGCCAGCACGCTATCGCTGCTTGTGTCTGGCACTGTGAAGACACACAATTGTGTGTGTGTGTTTGTGCGTGTGCGCGCGCGCGCGTGTGTGTGTGTGTATGTCCGTCCGTCCGCACGCACGCACAAATACACACACACACACACACACTAGGTGCCCTGGGACGGCTTTGACACACTCTAAAAAACAGACTATATGGATTGCTGGCACTCAGTAGCTTAAGTCAACACCACGGGGACGCACCGAGGCGCAAACCAAGCGTGGCAGTGAGGGTTTTGGAAGATAAGTCAGAGAACAACAGGAGCCTGCAGCGCTGCCAGGAAACATGTTGAAATTAATATGCAACAACCACAAGGTTTCTCCCGCTGGTCCCCCCACTGCAAACACACCGTGTGCCCTCGAGTGGTAGCTGTTTGTTTGTCGTGTCTGCGTTGGCCCGAGTGCATTTAAACAAGGGGACGGCGGTGTGCGCGCGTGCGTGGCGTGTGTGTGTGTGTGTGTGTGTGTGTGTGTGTGTGTGTGTGTGTGTGTGTGTGTGTGTGTGTGTGGTGTGTGTGCGACTGTGCGTGTTTCCACAGATTGGCTCTCGACATTGCGTGGAGCCAAAGCTGAAAGACACAATAAATACATGCAGGTATGTGTGTAATGTATGATGTACATTATGTAGAAGTATGTATATGTATGTTTGTATGTATGTATGTACTGTATGTATGTAGATATGTAGGGATGGGTGGATGGGTGGATGGACGGACGGACGGACGGACGGACGGACAGAGGGCCAAGTCCACCTATTTACAATCATCAGGCCCTCGTTGCGATGCATCTCTATACGACAAAACGTACAAAATGTTCTCTCATAGTCACAGCAACATGGATGGAAGGTATACCTAAAAAGCTGTCGTACACGTGCACACGCACATACACAAGAGTGTGTGTGTTCACGTACAAGCACACGCACACAGGGGGTGTCACAGCAAATTCGGGGGCCCTGGGGATCAAGGATTCACTGTGGGCCCCCAAATGAATGTTCTTCATAGGGGGAGGGGGCTTTTCAAGGCCACATTGGGCTCTAGTAACTCAGTCCCACTTTTCCCCCCCTTTGTGACGCCCCTGCATGCAACATTCTCTCCAAAAGCCCAGAAGCGGCTCTCCCCCCCCTCCCCTCCCCTCACCACTGCTCTATCAACATATCCAGCACTCGGTTGACGTTCAGGTCCGACTCCAGGTCGCTCTGGAAGGGCGCGCAGGCCGGCGCCGGGCTGAGGGGGCGGAGCCCGCACGACAGCGTCTCCAGCCACTCGGCGGGGTCGAAGAAGGCCACGGCGGCCCGCCTCTTCCTCCCTCCCCGCGCCGCCGAGGAGGAGGAGGAGGAGGAGAGGGGCGGGGAGGAGAGGGGGGAGGCGCAGAGCGGGGGAGGGGGCGGGGGGAGCGAGGCGGAGGAAGGCGTCGTCACCACGGGCGACGGCGGCATCTCCAGCAGGATGGAGGAGCACAGCGGCGACGACAGGAAGTTGTCGTCCTTGTTGTTGCCGCCGCCGCCGTTGCCGGGCGGCTGCTGCTGCTGCTGCTGCTGCTGCTGGGAGGAGGGCAGGGATTGGTCGCTCTGCTGATGGGAGGAGGGCAGGGATTGGTCGCTCTGCTGCTGCTGGGGCACATCGTTGATGATGATGTGGGCGGGGTCTGAAATAGTTGGGGTAAACAAAGATTTAGTTTGTTTTAATAACTGCTTAGCTTACATATTGTACGTCTTCATCGCGAATAGCATAGAGAGCTGATCTACAGTATGCATGATCCGATAACTGGGTGGTTAGAGCCCGTATACCACCCGTATACCATTGCTCTATAGCCTCGGTTCTCAAACTATGGGTCCCGACCCAAAGTGGGGTCGCGGGAAGGTGCCATTGGGGAAACTAATGAATATATTTGAATCAAGAAACGCTTTGAAAAAGTGAGGTTGTTGCGACCAGCGTGAAGTGAACGGACGCTGCTCTCCCTCTAACACACACACGCGCACACACACACGCACACGCACACGCACGCACACGCACACGCACACGCACACGCACACACACACACACACACACACACACACATCTGCCCCCAACAACAAGTAGGCTAGCAGAACTTAGAGAGTAGAGACACAAACAGATTTTAACTGTTCATAAACGATTTTCCTAGAATTATTTTGGTTCCAATTGTACCCTTGCGGTGTCGATCACAAAGCGATGTAACATTACCGACCGGCTCGCTCGGAGCGCGGACTGCGGAGATCATTCCAGACAGACAGACAACCAGACCGGTTATGGAGAGATGGATCACAAAATTCTTGTTGCAATAATGTTAAAGTACTACTAGCAACATATTCTGGCTAAATGCTTATGGCGGGCTGGTACGAATAAGTGCTCCCTTTAGATCCATCTGTATTCTGTACGAGTCTGTACCCTCGCGGAGTTTCGATCCCGCGGGGGGAGGTGGACTTTAATGGGGTCGCCAAAAAAAATCCCTCATAATATGGGGTCGAGCTAGAAAAAAGTTTGAGAACTCCTGCTCTAATACCTTCCCCGGTTGGCTTCCCAGGGGCATGCTGCATGTCACTCCCCGACTATCTCTCACTGACTATCAATAAAGGCAGAAAAAGACCCCCAAAATGTCTTTAAGATAAAAAATAAAAAATAAAAGAACGATCTACAAGGTCGCAATGCGTCATAAAGTGACAAGATGTGAGTTTGTAGATAAGCTATTTTCACTTGCATGTTTAGTATGCTATAAAGAATAAAAGGGATTTGGGGGGATTTTATGTTCTATAATGCCATTTGCCTATAATATGACATGCCTAAAATCAGAGACGGCAGGTTTACTGTGGTTAACCCATTTAGGCCTAATTCCGATTTGAAAAAAGCCTCAAAGACCTAAGTCCAATTTGAAAATTACCAACTGTTTTACTGGAATATGTATTACTCAGCCTCTGTAGCAGCTAGAAACTAAATTCCAAAACTATTTGATGGCTTACAACTTTGGCTTTTCATAGGAAAAGACAATTACTGTACACATACTGTAATACACAAAGCTGTGTTCCTGTCCTGAGGGGGTAATACACTTTAATGTGTACCCGAAAGACTTACCGTCAGACGTGATTGGCATCCAGTCGTCCAGAATGTCTTCTAAGGACTGACTGGGGCCCATCTGTAGAGGAGACACGTACACAACGTTTCATTCTTACTGCACAAAAACCTTCATTACAAAGTGAGTACATTGTGTTGGACGGAGGTCGATTACCCTGCTCTCAACAATTAATTTGTTCGAGTTGGACAAAACATTGGACAGAGAGGGCTGTTTTGAGCTTTGAGCAGACTTATAGAAGAGCCCATCTTCTAAATCAGTGGTTCTCAAAGTGGATTCCAGGGACTCTGTGGGTTCTGTAACTGACAATGTACAAATGGAACCCTAACAGGTTCATTTGGTTCCATTTGTACACTGTCAGAGTTAACACATCGGACGCCCACGTGGTTAACGTGTCTTAATTTGCTGGTGCCCATGGCAACGCGTCATTGTACCTACCGGCGAGAGTACTGGCGAGAAAGGTAATCCGAGTAAATGTAATCCGAGTATGTCCTGTTTATTTCGCGAAAATCTTTTCTTTCAGTCAGGACCGTTTTTTATCATTTCTAAGCCACAGTGTTTGTGTTACGGCAGGTAGAAGAGGCTGCCGTTTTGAAATGAAAGTGATTTAAAAGCTAGATTAGGAGAAAACAGCATTTTTGTGCAGCCGCTAAACAGGAAGTCAACGAGACACACAGCACGTCCGGGTGACGTAATTGCGCGCTGCATGTTGGGAAATGGAGTTTGTTTCATCACCGCGGTAGCCAAGTGCAGTAGCTACAGTACAGTATAGTTTACTGTACAACGCGTCAAACGCGTCGTGGGCCTCCAGCGACATCAAAGAAATTGACTTGTAGACACCACGTGGGCATCCGATGTGTTTAAGGGGAGACCTTGAAATTTGAAAGTTTGAGAATCAATGTTCTAAATCAGTTCAATGTTCATATTTCATGGGCAAACATCTTGAAATATCCACTATTATTCATGTTTTATCAAAACAAGTTCAGCTTTAGAATCAGCAAGTGAAGGAATCGGGTTTTGTTCTGGTGGATTTTCTTGTTTTTGTCTTTTTAATCAAAACCCACATTTACCTCTAGAAGAATGGCTCCCAGTGGATCTTACTTAAGAAGCATTACTTAGTCAGGAACTAACCTTGTCAGTGTATTAGTGTATTATGAGTTCCCTTAGGTCCTCAAACCAAGAGCTCTTTACAACCTAACCCCTCTATAATCACTGTCTCTGTACTTGGTCTGCTCTTTTTGTTTCCACTACACAAAAAGGGATCTCTGATGATACAATCAAAGAAGAGGCCCGCACACTGTCAAGGACTTGCAAAAAAAAAAAAAGTAGCTTTGTAACTACACCGAATCTTTTTGCTCATCATGACGTCGCAACATTGAGAGGTTGTTGAGCTTGGTGAATATTCTCTCCATAATGGGGATGCTAGAGTTCAAGTGGTATTTTAATACTTCCGTGGCTCTGACTAAAATGAAGTGGGTCCTTTTAAAAGGGGACTTTGTGTTTGACTGCAATATCGCCTCACTTATGGAACACTTTGCCAATACCCATGATGTTAAGCTACTGCATCTGAATTACTGTTTCCAGCTTTAAACAATGGCTTTTCACTCGCTTTTTCTGTCTAAAGTTGTTTGTACTGATGGTCCTTCCTCATGCTGTGAGGCGTTGTGAGCATGTAGATCGGCTACTTTCACAATTTCTGCCCCTAACATTTGACAATTTGACCAATTTTAAATGTGTCATTTCAGAGGTAGGCCTATTAACTCATTAAAAGCCTCAGACATTAACGGATTATAATATCCAGAGTGCCTCCCACCCCCCCCCATTCACGGCCGTTCTCTTATTTTGTCTTATTTTGAAGGCCACCGGAAGTACTTCCGGTCTGACGTCATCGGATCCTTCGACTGAACCGATCATTGTTTATGTGGAGCCATGCTGGATCGGCTCGTAGCGTTTATACATGTGTTTTATAAGCGAGCATCTGCCTCCATCTTCGCTTCTAAAGTGTAGTTTTGAGATAATGGACATTAAAGATGAGGCGGCCCGTCCACCTCAATGTTATGGGATGACTATTGTGTGCTTGTGGAGCCGTGATGATGACAAATCAGCGCGGATTTCGTCTCCGGAGCGTCGGCCATTGTACTAGGTATTTTTACTCGCCGTTACAGTAATATATTACTTTTCCCGCGACATCGCGTGGATGGCACTATAGATACTCTATTACTTTTCCCGCGACATCGCGGGGTTGGCTTTTAATGAGTTAATAAAAAGTCCTTAAATTGTGACTTTAGAAATGTGCAGATATCCTCTACACACACTTAAACGTTATGTTGGTTTGTTTACTGTTGAGTGATAAAACAATATTGCACATTAAGTTAATCATCTGGGGACCACCCACAGGTTGAGAACCAGCCAGGTGAAGTGTGAGCCGACACTGACCTGTGCTTTCTGGATGGCCTCCTGTAGCTCCTCCTCCAGGCTGCGAACACTGGGAGTGGGAGGAGTCTGGACCGGGCTGGCCGTGATCTGAACCGGCAGCTCAAAGTCCTGGCCAATGGGATCGCACGGCTGGCAACAGAACACCTGATTGGAACACAGACGACAGACAGGTCATAATGAAGGTAAGCTAACTCTAACTGTAAGCAAAGATCTTTAATATAGCAAGATAGGTGTTCTCAATTGGAGCCACTAGAGGAGACATACTGTATGGTACACAAATCCTACAAATGCTCTCTTAAGTGGGCACTGGCGTCTGACGCATGTCCTATGTTTACTGGTGCCAGATCCAGATAGTGTGTTGCTGGACAGTGGGACAGAGAAAGGTCGATAATAAAGTTGATTTTCTCTTCATTTGCCATTTTAGTATGGACATTTTGGGAATATCGTGTGGCTTGTGAGTCGACGATCAGGTCCAATATGTCGTTGTCGGGTGATAAACTTGTATGTCCAAAACCGTTCGTTTTGCATCATCATTTTAAAAATAATTTAAACTAGTGAAATCAGCCGATCTACAAGCACACAACGCCTCGCGCCGCGAGGCGTTGTGTGCTTGTAGATCGGCTGTTTTCACTACTTTTGTGCGACGGCCTTGTATGATGACGCAGGGCTTTACTCTGGGAAAGAACGTACGGTACAGTACATACATTTTTTAAGTTGGAGATACAAGGTTTCCACCTGACAACGACGATATTTATTCAGTGAACCATGGGGCTAAAGAATGGTTCAGAAGCTGTGTTCACGTTCACTCTCCCTTTGGAATGAAACTTTAAAACACTACTGCACGCCCGTCCTACCGTTTGAAAACCCTGCTGTGCCTGCTTCTATAATTTGGGGGGAAACAGCGCTTTAATAGGGGACTGTTTATGTGATTAGGCTAATCTAACAGTACGTGTGTGTGTGTGTGTGTGTGTGTGTGTGTGCGTGCGTGCGTGTGTTAATAGTTTTGCTCTCCTCAGAGACTGAGCAGTCTCCCCTTGGTGTATTTTCTCTCGTGCGAGGTCAAACAACTTTCTTACATTTACAGTACGTCCCGTTCGGTTACCCTTTAACTGGGTCCTATTTATATGCTTAAACTAATTAGGCGCATGTCAAAGTGTGTGTGTGTGTGTGTGTGTGTGTGTGTGTGTGTGTGTGTGTGTGTGTGTGTGTGTGTGTGTGTGTGTGTGTGTGTGTGTTTTCCTTAGAGGATGTGGTGCAGTAAACCATTGCATTTTTACTTTGTTGTAAGGTCACATGCCTGTGCAACTTTGTTACATTCAGGCAGTGATGGTGGAAAGTAGCTACAGTAAGTGCATGTACTAGCATTTTTTACTTTATTTGAGTGTTTAAATATTTTCATACTACTCCACTACCACTATCTCAGAGGAAAATATTGTACTTTCTTACTATACTACAGTTATTTGAAAACTTTAGTTAGACGTTACTTTGTAGACTGAGATTATTATTACAAAACATACGTTACCCTATTTTATAGCCTACTATATCTATTAGAAAATAGCCACAACGCGTTGCATCGCGATGCATTAATAGCTTGTACACCTGCTATTTTCGAAAAACACTTTTAGTTCTAGTTTGGTACTGTACTGTACGTACAGCACCCTGCATTCAGGGCACTGCGGTGACAACACTCCAAAGAATGGCCCTTAGCTAAGTGACTTTGTTCTGTCGTGTTTCTTCAAGGAGAGCTGCGGTCTGGGACTATAAATGTCTTTATAGAGAGAGACACATTTCAGTGTTTCTTTTTATTGAGACGGACTAGAAGGAAATGGTCAAAGAGGCTAACACACAGCAGAGAGGGCTCTGCAGGTGGGGTCTGGGACGAGTACAACAGTGTTTTAGGCCTATAGGACCACTTAACACGGCAGCCCATCTGAAGGGCTTTTACCTGGGTAAAGAGGACTGGCAGGGACGTGCAGAGAATGTTGGAGAGGCAGGGGCTGAAATTGCTAAAGGGGCCTTTGTTGAAAATATTGAAAATAGCAGACCTCCAAGCTCTCAACGTGTCGTGCTGCGACACGTTGTGGGCTTGGAGGTCGGCTATTTTCGGTACCACACTAAACTATTAAAGCATAATCAAGTGAATACTGGAGATGTGTCTTGCGGCATGCTATTTCTACACAGAGAGGGCAATTCTTTCAACATAAGATGATGTATTCATGTTCAGGGGAGTTTGGACAAGGCAATTCTCTTGGATGTTGCCTTCAGGTAGACTATGGCATGGAAAGGGGGACATAATTTGCATTTGTTTCACCATTGCATTGCAAAACTGCATTCATGGTCTGGAGAGGGCACTTTTTTACAAACAGGTAAAAGGGCAGGGGCTCAAGCGCCCTTTGATGTCTACAGTATGTGTGCACGTGCCTGAGGACTGGTGCTAGGGTTTTTACCTGCGGGTAAAGAGGACTGGTGCTAGGGTTTTTACCTGGGTAAAGAGGACTGGTGCTAGGGTTTTTACCTGGGTAAAGAGGACTGGTGCTAGGGTTTTTACCTGGGTAAAGAGGACTGGTGCTAGGGTTTTTACCTGGGTAAAGAGGACTGGTGCTAGGGTTTTTACCTGGGTAAAGAGGACTGGTGTTAGGGTTTTTACCTGGGTAAAGAGGACTGGTGTTAGGGTTTTTACCTGGGTAAAGACGACTGGTGCTAGGGTTTTTACCTGGGTAAAGAGGACTGGTGTTAGGGTTTTTACCTGGGTAAAGAGGACTGGTGCTAGGGGTTTTTACCTGGGTAAAGAGGACTGGTGTTAGGGTTTTTACCTGCGGGTAAAGAGGACTGGTGCTAGGGTTTTTACCTGGGTAAAGAGGACTGGTGTTAGGGTTTTTACCTGGGTAAAGAGGACTGGTGTTAGGGTTTTTACCTGGGTAAAGAGGACTGGTGTTAGGGTTTTTACCTGGGTAAAGAGGACTGGTGCTAGGGTTTTTACCTGGGTAAAGAGGACTGGTGCTAGGGGTTTTACCTGGGTAAAGAGGACTGGTGCTAGGGTTTTTACCTGGGTAAAGAGGACTGGTGCTAGGGTTTTTACCTGCGGGTAAAGAGGACTGGTGCTAGGGTTTTTACCTGGGTAAAGAGGACTGGTGCTAGGGTTTTTACCTGGGTAAAGAGGACTGGTGTTAGGGTTTTTACCTGGGTAAAGAGGACTGGTGCTAGGGTTTTTACCTGGGTAAAGAGGACTGGTGCTAGGGTTTTTACCTGGGTAAAGAGGACTGGTGCTAGGGTTTTACCTGGGTAAAGAGGACTGGTGTTAGGGTTTTACCTGGGTAAAGAGGACTGGTGCTAGGGTTTTTACCTGGGTAAAGAGGACTGGTGTTAGGGTTTTTACCTGGGTAAAGAGGACTGGTGCTAGGGTTTTTACCTGGGTAAAGAGGACTGGGGTTAGGGTTTTTACCTGGGTAAAGAGGACTGGTGCTAGGGTTTTTACCTGGGTAAAGAGGACTGGTGTTAGGGGTTTTACCTGGGTAAAGAGGACTGGTGTTAGGGTTTTTACCTGGGTAAAGAGGACTGGTGCTAGGGTTTTTACCTGGGTAAAGAGGACTGGTGCTAGGGTTTTTACCTGGGTAAAGACGACTGGTGCTAGGGTTTTTACCTGCGGGTAAAGAGGACTGGTGTTAGGGTTTTTACCTGGGTAAAGAGGACTGGTGTTAGGGTTTTTACCTGGGTAAAGAGGACTGGTGCTAGGGTTTTTACCTGGGTAAAGAGGACTGGTGCTAGGGGTTTTTACCTGGGTAAAGAGGACTGGTGTTAGGGTTTTTACCTGGGTAAAGACGACTGGTGCTAGGGTTTTTACCTGGGTAAAGAGGACTGGTGTTAGGGTTTTACCTGGGTAAAGAGGACTGGTGCTAGGGGTTTTTACCTGGGTAAAGAGGACTGGTGTTAGGGTTTTTACCTGGGTAAAGAGGACTGGGGCTAGGGTTTTTACCTGGGTAAAGAGGACTGGTGTTAGGGTTTTTACCTGGGTAAAGAGGACTGGTGTTAGGGTTTTTACCTGGGTAAAGAGGACTGGTGCTAGGGTTTTTACCTGGGTAAAGAGGACTGGTGTTAGGGTTTTTACCAGGGTAAAGAGGACTGGTGTTAGGGTTTTTACCTGCGGGTAAAGAGGACTGGTGTTAGGGTTTTTACCTGCGGGTAAAGAGGACTGGTGTTAGGGTTTTTACCTGGGTAAAGAGGACTGGTGTTAGGGTTTTTACCTGCGGGTAAAGAGGACTGGTGCTAGGGTTTTTACCTGGGTAAAGACGACTGGTGCTAGGGTTTTTACCTGGGTAAAGACGACTGGTGCTAGGGTTTTTACCTGGGTAAAGAGGACTGGTGCTAGGGTTTTTTACCTGGGTAAAGAGGACTGGTGCTAGGGTTTTTACCTGGGTAAAGAGGACTGGTGCTAGGGGTTTTTACCTGGGTAAAGAGGACTGGTGCTAGGGTTTTTACCTGGGTAAAGAGGACTGGTGTTAGGGTTTTTACCTGGGTAAAGAGGACTGGTGTTAGGGTTTTTACCTGGGTAAAGAGGACTGGTGTTAGGGTTTTACCTGGGTAAAGAGGACTGGTGCTAGGGTTTTTACCTGGGTAAAGAGGACTGGTGCTAGGGTTTTACCTGCGGGTAAAGAGGACTGGTGTTAGGGTTTTTACCTGGGTAAAGAGGACTGGTGTTAGGGTTTTACCTGGGTAAAGAGGACTGGTGTTAGGGTTTTTACCTGGGTAAAGAGGACTGGTGTTAGGGTTTTTACCTGGGTAAAGAGGACTGGTGCTAGGGTTTTTACCTGGGTAAAGAGGACTGGTGTTAGGGTTTTTACCTGGGTAAAGAGGACTGGTGTTAGGGTTTTTACCTGGGTAAAGAGGACTGGTGCTAGGGGTTTTTACCTGGGTAAAGAGGACTGGTGTTAGGGTTTTTACCTGGGTAAAGAGGACTGGTGTTAGGGTTTTTACCTGGGTAAAGAGGACTGGTGTTAGGGTTTTTACCTGGGTAAAGAGGACTGGTGCTAGGGGTTTTTACCTGGGTAAAGAGGACTGGTGCTAGGGTTTTTACCTGGGTAAAGAGGACTGGTGTTAGGGTTTTTACCTGGGTAAAGAGGACTGGTGTTAGGGTTTTTACCTGGGTAAAGAGGACTGGTGTTAGGGTTTTTACCTGGGTAAAGAGGACTGGTGCTAGGGTTTTTACCTGGGTAAAGAGGACTGGTGCTAGGGTTTTTACCTGGGTAAAGAGGACTGGTGCTAGGGGTTTTTACCTGGGTAAAGAGGACTGGTGCTAGGGGTTTTTACCTGGGTAAAGAGGACTGGTGTTAGGGTTTTTACCTGGGTAAAGAGGACTGGTGTTAGGGTTTTTACCTGGGTAAAGAGGACTGGTGTTAGGGTTTTACCTGGGTAAAGAGGACTGGTGCTAGGGTTTTTACCTGGGTAAAGAGGACTGGTGTTAGGGTTTTTACCTGGGTAAAGAGGACTGGTGTTAGGGTTTTTACCTGGGTAAAGAGGACTGGTGTTAGGGTTTTTACCTGGGTAAAGAGGACTGGTGCTAGGGTTTTTACCTGGGTAAAGAGGACTGGTGTTAGGGTTTTTACCTGGGTAAAGAGGACTGGTGCTAGGGGTTTTTACCTGGGTAAAGAGGACTGGTGCTAGGGTTTTTACCTGGGTAAAGAGGACTGGTGCTAGGGGTTTTTACCTGGGTAAAGAGGACTGGTGCTAGGGTTTTTACCTGGGTAAAGAGGACTGGTGCTAGGGGTTTTTACCTGGGTAAAGAGGACTGGTGCTAGGGGTTTTTACCTGGGTAAAGAGGACTGGTGCTAGGGGTTTTTACCTGGGTAAAGAGGACTGGTGCTAGGGTTTTTACCTGGGTAAAGAGGACTGGTGCTAGGGGTTTTTACCTGGGTAAAGAGGACTGGTGCTAGGGGTTTTTACCTGGGTAAAGAGGACTGGTGCTAGGGGTTTTTACCTGGGTAAAGAGGACTGGTGTTAGGGTTTTTACCTGGGTAAAGAGGACTGGTGCTAGGGGTTTTTACCTGGGTAAAGAGGACTGGTGCTAGGGTTTTTACCTGGGTAAAGAGGACTGGTGCTAGGGGTTTTTACCTGGGTAAAGAGGACTGGTGCTAGGGTTTTTACCTGGGTAAAGAGGACTGGTGCTAGGGGTTTTTACCTGCGGGTAAAGAGGACTGGTGTTAGGGTTTTTACCTGGGTAAAGAGGACTGGTGCTAGGGGTTTTACCTGGGTAAAGAGGACTGGTGTTAGGGTTTTTACCTGGGTAAAGAGGACTGGTGCTAGGGTTTTTACCTGGGTAAAGAGGACTGGTGTTAGGGTTTTACCTGGGTAAAGAGGACTGGTGTTAGGGTTTTACCTGGGTAAAGAGGACTGGTGTTAGGGTTTTTACCTGGGTAAAGAGGACTGGTGTTAGGGTTTTTACCTGGGTAAAGAGGACTGGTGCTAGGGTTTTTACCTGGGTAAAGAGGACTGGTGCTAGGGTTTTTACCTGGGTAAAGAGGACTGGTGCTAGGGTTTTACCTGGGTAAAGAGGACTGGTGTTAGGGTTTTACCTGGGTAAAGAGGACTGGTGTTAGGGTTTTTACCTGGGTAAAGAGGACTGGTGTTAGGGTTTTTACCTGGGTAAAGAGGACTGGTGTTAGGGTTTTACCTGGGTAAAGAGGACTGGTGCTAGGGGTTTTACCTGGGTAAAGAGGACTGGTGCTAGGGGTTTTACCTGGGTAAAGAGGACTGGTGCTAGGGTTTTTACCTGGGTAAAGAGGACTGGTGCTAGGGTTTTACCTGGGTAAAGAGGACTGGGGTTAGGGTTTTACCTGGGTAAAGAGGACTGGTGTTAGGGTTTTACCTGGGTAAAGAGGACTGGTGTTAGGGTTTTTACCTGGGTAAAGAGGACTGGTGTTAGGGTTTTTACCTGGGTAAAGAGGACTGGTGTTAGGGTTTTTACCTGGGTAAAGAGGACTGGTGTTAGGGTTTTTACCTGCGGGTAAAGAGGACTGGTGTTAGGGTTTTTACCTGGGTAAAGAGGACTGGTGTTAGGGTTTTTACCTGGGTAAAGAGGACTGGTGCTAGGGTTTTTACCTGGGTAAAGAGGACTGGTGTTAGGGTTTTTACCTGGGTAAAGAGGACTGGTGTTAGGGTTTTTACCTGGGTAAAGAGGACTGGTGTTAGGGTTTTTACCTGGGTAAAGAGGACTGGTGCTAGGGTTTTTACCTGCGGGTAAAGAGGACTGGTGCTAGGGTTTTTACCTGGGTAAAGAGGACTGGTGCTAGGGTTTTTACCTGGGTAAAGAGGACTGGTGCTAGGGTTTTACCTGGGTAAAGAGGACTGGTGCTAGGGTTTTTACCTGCGGGTAAAGAGGACTGGTGCTAGGGTTTTACCTGGGTAAAGAGGACTGGTGTTAGGGTTTTTACCTGGGTAAAGAGGACTGGTGCTAGGGTTTTTACCTGGGTAAAGAGGACTGGTGCTAGGGTTTTTACCTGCGGGTAAAGAGGACTGGTGCTAGGGTTTTTACCTGGGTAAAGAGGACTGGTGCTAGGGTTTTACCTGGGTAAAGAGGACTGGTGTTAGGGTTTTTACCTGGGTAAAGAGGACTGGTGCTAGGGTTTTTACCTGGGTAAAGAGGACTGGTGTTAGGGTTTTTACCTGGGTAAAGAGGACTGGTGCTAGGGTTTTTACCTGGGTAAAGAGGACTGGTGCTAGGGTTTTTACCTGGGTAAAGAGGACTGGTGCTAGGGTTTTTACCTGGGTAAAGAGGACTGGTGCTAGGGTTTTTACCTGCGGGTAAAGAGGACTGGTGCTAGGGTTTTACCTGGGTAAAGAGGACTGGTGTTAGGGTTTTTACCTGGGTAAAGAGGACTGGTGTTAGGTTTTTACCTGGGTAAAGAGGACTGGTGTTAGGGTTTTTACCTGGGTAAAGAGGACTGGTGCTAGGGTTTTTACCTGGGTAAAGAGGACTGGTGTTAGGGTTTTTACCTGGGTAAAGAGGACTGGTGTTAGGGTTTTACCTGGGTAAAGAGGACTGGTGCTAGGGGTTTTACCTGGGTAAAGAGGACTGGTGCTAGGGTTTTTACCTGGGTAAAGAGGACTGGTGTTAGGGTTTTTACCTGGGTAAAGAGGACTGGTGTTAGGGTTTTTACCTGGGTAAAGAGGACTGGTGTTAGGGTTTTTACCTGCGGGTAAAGAGGACTGGTGTTAGGGTTTTTACCTGCGGGTAAAGAGGACTGGTGCTAGGGTTTTTACCTGGGTAAAGAGGACTGGTGCTAGGGGTTTTACCTGGGTAAAGAGGACTGGTGTTAGGGTTTTTACCTGGGTAAAGAGGACTGGTGTTAGGGTTTTTACCTGCGGGTAAAGAGGACTGGTGTTAGGGTTTTTACCTGCGGGTAAAGAGGACTGGTGCTAGGGTTTTTACCTGGGTAAAGAGGACTGGTGCTAGGGGTTTTACCTGGGTAAAGAGGACTGGTGTTAGGGTTTTTACCTGGGTAAAGAGGACTGGTGTTAGGGTTTTTACCTGCGGGTAAAGAGGACTGGTGTTAGGGTTTTTACCAGGGTAAAGAGGACTGGTGTTAGGGTTTTTACCTGGGTAAAGAGGACTGGTGTTAGGGTTTTTACCTGCGGGTAAAGAGGACTGGTGTTAGGGTTTTTACCTGGGTAAAGAGGACTGGTGTTAGGTTTTTACCTGGGTAAAGAGGACTGGTGTTAGGGTTTTTACCTGGGTAAAGAGGACTGGTGCTAGGGTTTTTACCTGGGTAAAGAGGACTGGTGTTAGGGTTTTTACCTGGGTAAAGAGGACTGGTGCTAGGGTTTTTACCTGCGGGTAAAGAGGACTGGTGCTAGGGTTTTTACCTGGGTAAAGAGGACTGGTGCTAGGGTTTTACCTGGGTAAAGAGGACTCGGGCTAGGGTTTTTACCTGGGTAAAGAGGACTGGTGCTAGGGTTTTTACCTGCGGGTAAAGAGGACTGGTGCTAGGGGTTTTACCTGGGTAAAGAGGACTGGTGCTAGGGTTTTACCTGGGTAAAGAGGACTGGTGCTAGGGGTTTTACCTGGGTAAAGAGGACTGGTGCTAGGGTTTTTACCTGGGTAAAGAGGACTGGTGCTAGGGTTTTACCTGGGTAAAGAGGACTGGTGCTAGGGGTTTTACCTGGGTAAAGAGGACTGGTGCTAGGGTTTTACCTGGGTAAAGAGGACTGGGGCTAGGGGTTTTTACCTGGGTAAAGAGGACTGGTGTTAGGGTTTTACCTGGGTAAAGAGGACTGGGGCTAGGGGTTTTACCTGGGTAAAGAGGACTGGTGCTAGGGTTTTACCTGGGTAAAGAGGACTGGTGCTAGGGGTTTTACCTGGGTAAAGAGGACTGGTGCTAGGGTTTTACCTGGGTAAAGAGGACTGGGGCTAGGGGTTTTTACCTGGGTAAAGAGGACTGGTGTTAGGGTTTTACCTGGGTAAAGAGGACTTCTGTCTGCTCGTCCACCGGCTCTGTCTTCACTCTGACTCGACCTGGATCCTGTTGCAGGAACGGATGGAGACCTCCGACACACGACTGCAGAGACAAAACATACAGTATGACTGTTAATGTCAGCCTTCCTCATATGACCTGGCATTAGCTAAATATAACCTGCTGACGTCCCTGTGCCTTAAGGGTAAGGATATACCTAAGGGTAAGGATATACCTAAGGGTAAGGATATACCTCCTTGGATAGTAGTATTGATGTTGTTTGGGGCGGACGTGGCTAAGTGGGTATAGAAAGCTCGTCTGGTAATCAGAAGGTCACCGGTTCACCTCCGTCCCCGGTCTGGGACCTGTATTTCTCTGGTGTGTTTTCTAAACCCTAACCTTTAACTTCACAGAAACTATGCCTAAACCTAACCTTAACCTTAACACTAATCTCACAAACACTATGCCTAACCGTAACCCTAACCTTAACCTCACAGAAACTATGCCTAAACCTAACCTCAAAACCACGTCCACCTGGGTGAAACAACAGGAAAAAGAGAGAGTCCAGCCCCAGTCTATGTGTTAAAGTGTCCCTGAGTCACTTAACCCCTCGTGGGTCCATTTGGTTCCATTTGTTACACTCTCAGGGTTAATAAAATGAACCCTGATTAGTACCACCTGGTATGGATGTTTGTCTGCAGCCCTAAAGTCACAACTGCTGCAACAACTGTGTTCCAAGATAGTTGGACAACCACTTCAGAGGCTATATACGACTACAGTATGTATGATAACAGCATTCTAAAGTTGGCAAGGAATATTACCTCTAACAATAGCCCTGTGTATATAGAGAATATAGGTTGCTGCCTTCAGGAAGGAGATACGGTGTTCCAGCATACAATAAGGTCAGACTAAAAAGGTCCTTTGTCCATCAGTCAACGGGGTAGCCAGGGGTAGGCTAGGCGGTGGACATTGCTCTTGTCTGTATATCTTTATGTATGTAACCCTGTTTTGTCCCATGTGTTATGTCAAATGTGTATATGTTTTGCTTACTTGGCTGCTGTGTCGCAAGACAAATTTTAGTGCAAATTGACAATAAAGTACTATATCATATCTATATCATATCATCAAAACGGTTAGAGAGGGATGTGGATCATGGATGTGTCCTCACCTCTGTCGCTGTGCCGAAGCTGCGGTCCCGGGTTCGGTTCCTCCTCCTCTCCCTCATGGCCTCCTCCAGGCTCAGCTCCATCTGCTGCTCCTGTTCCGTCCTCCAGGGGGCGCCACCACAGTGCTGCAGGGGCGAGGAGGCGGAGCAGGGGGAGGAGGAGGAGGAGAGGGGCAGGCTGGGGCTGGGGGTCCCCGAGGGCGTGCCGGCGGGGGGCGCCAGGAAGACGGCTGCGTTGGTCAGGCCGCACTGTTCGCCCGGCGCCACGGTGACCGAGACCGCGCTGCTGGGGAAGCCAGTGAGCATGCGGTATCCGTCTGGAACGCCGCCGTTGAGAACTCCGTTGGGAATTCCTCCGTTCGGCTGAATGTGGACCAGGGGTTGTTATAGTTAACGGATTTTCCGAAAATTGTGAAAAGAGTCCAAGCCCACAACGCGTCACGATGCGATGTGTTGAGGGCTTATGGATCTGCACATTTTAAACGTTTTCTGAGCTTACTGAATCCTGGTTCGATTACCCCGTATCACAGCAAAAAATAAAAAATAAAAAATGCTATATACACAGCTGCCTTATTGGAGAGAAGTTGGGTCTCTTCTCTCTTCCTTTCAAAGGTGTTACAAATGATTCTAATGAAGGCTCTGTTCCACTTCATGTAGCACAGTGGATCTCAAAACCTTTATTTCAAAGAAACCCGTAACTCTGAGTCATACACCTTTTAAGGGGTCATTTGGAACCCCCAAGGAACCATGAGGGTCCATGGACCTTACTTTGAGACCCACTGGTGTAGCAGAGTGAGCCAACATGCACAATATCAGCACCCTGACTCTGTTTGACCAGAATGGACCAGAGCCTTCATTCGTATCATTGGTAACACCCGTGAAGGAAGTGAGAAGAGACCCAACTTCTCTCCAAAATGGCTGCTGCGCATATAGCCTATTAAAAGAACTAACGACAAGATGCGAAACTATAATAATAATAACCTGGATGTAGACGCGTTGGCTGGGGCTGGAGACGGGCGAGTCGGGTCCGGAGCTGGAGGAGGCTCCAGAGCTGCCGGGGGGGCTGTGGCCGGGCGGCGGCGGCGGCAGCAGCAGCGATGGCGCGGTGGGGGTGGGGGCGGGGATGGGGGCCGCTGAGGGGTGGGGCTCCAGCTGGCAGAGGGGCGTGGGGGTCAGGCAGGTGTGGGGCAGCTGGAAGGGCCGCAGGCGCTGCAGCAGGGCCGGCTTGGTGCCGGAGACCGGCAGGCCGCGCTTCCTCAGCTGCTGACGTAACTCTGACACCTGAGGAGAGAGAGGGGGGGGTGAGAAACGGATGGGGGAGAGGGGGGAGGGAGGGGGGGTGACAGTGGAAGGGGCAGGGGGTCGAGTGAGTTAACATTCACATTTCTTTGCCATGGGGAGTGTCTGAGAGAAAAAAACTTCTCATGGCAAAGAAATGTGAAATGTTTAACAGGGCCCATTCCTATACAAACCCATTGTAACTTCAAACTGCATTTTAACCATGATAGATTCATCAAAAACACCTGTTGTTTTTCTGGTGACTCATACTACCCTACTAATATGTGAGCTGGCCGTGTTTTTTTTCGATAACTTTTTTCATTTATTTTTTATATTTTTTTGGAAAAATGGAAACAAAATGTATTTCAATAAAGAATTATTAGAAATAAATGACAAAGGTTATAAAAAATAAAAACAGGGCCAGCTCATGTATTAGGAGGGTGGCATGAGTCACCAGAAAAAAGACTCTATCACGGTTAAAATGGAGTTTGAAGTTACTAGACTGGGTTTGTATCGGAATGGTCTCTGGATGGTGAGTGTCTGATAAAATGAATATCAAATATCTAAATATTGAATCAAGCAAATTAAAATCTGTCCAGGGTGTTCACAAAAGCCTGATTAGACGATGAAATTAAAGTTATCCCTTTAAAGCCTGGTTCAGGCCAAAGATTTGCGACGAGACAAAACCACAAAGCCCCCGATTTACATAATACCGTAGAATAACGGATCGATAAATTAAGCATTAGAACAGAGATAAATGGCAGCGGTCTGAGTTTACCCTTAACAGTGTCTACATGCTGCTGGCATTTAGATTTACATGATTGGGATTGGGAACTCTGTGCCAAGGAGTGTGGTTTATTCTCTGTGTGTGGACCTGTAAAACCCTTGGAGACCGTAACGGTGATAAAGAGCTGAACAAATAAACAATATTTATTTATAGAGCTCTTTTATCACTGACTCATATTATGAGTAAGTAGCCAACATGCACGTGTTGGATAGGACACAGCCAGCTTCAAGATAAGTGGAGTAAATAGTAAAAAGAACAGCACTTACTTTAAGTGCTGTTCTAAGGTACTTTTACTCAACTTGAGTATTTCCAATTGTCAATACTTCTTTTACTTCTACTCCACTACATCTCAGAGGCAAATATTGTACTTTTACTCCGCTACACTTATTTGAAAACTTTAGTTACTTTGTTGATTTTGATTATTACTACAAAACATAAATTAAATACATTTGGTCCATCTACAATTCTACAAGCTCTAGATCTACAAATCTACAAATCTACAAGCTCACGTGAGCTTGTAGATCTGCTATTTTCAGAAGATTTTTATGCCTTTTGAACGTATGTGAAATGGGACATTCTGCACAATGACAACTTTTACTTTTCGTACATTAAGTACATTTTGATGCCAATACTTTTGTACTTTTACTCATGTAAACTTTGAATTCCAGACTTTTACTTGTGACAGTATTTCTACATTGCAGTGTTGATAACTTCACTGAAGTAAAACATTAGAGTACTTCTTCCACCACTGTTAGCAAGGTGTTTGATCTCCAGGCGTCTTACCGTTAGGTCGACGAGGTTAGCAGGCAGCAGCTCGGGCTTGGGGGCGGTGCTTTCATCCACAGGGGTGTGGCTTGTCCGCACGGCGACAGGCTGGGGGTTCTGGGGCGTGGCCCCCGAGAACCTGACCATCTGATTGGCTTCTCCGCTGCAGATGGCAAAAAGGAAAATGAAATCTCATCTCCTTGACGAGCTCGTCCCCTCTTCCCCTCGTCCCCTCACTGAAACAGGACCCCTCTCACCTGTCTCCTCGCTGTCATTGAATCTTCTTCATCTTTTAATTGTAATTATTCTGTTTTGTATGTGTCTATGGAGTTAAAGGGGAAGACCACCCATTTTCAATATTGAACTATGTCATTAACACATTCCCCGCCATTTAACAATACCTTCGTACTCTATGGTGCCTCTGGTCTCCATAGACTTCCATGTAATTCATAGTGCACGGATCATGCACACCCATGCCTAGATAATGCACCACGTGTGTCCACATTGCTCACAGCTTTCAAACAAAAAAATCCGAATGGAAATCCGTTCAGGCATTCATGAGATACAAGCCATTATGTTTTCCTAAAATGTAAACAAAGATGGCTGCCATGTTTGATAGATGGGGTTGCTATGGGGGTTAAACATGCAATTTCGCGATTTCTATCATGCCTACTACATTTTTTTGGGGTCCAAAAATTTTTAAAAAAAAATTTTTTTTTTAATTTTTTGAATTTTTTTCTTTTTCAAAATGGCGGAAATTCTCGGGACTATCGGGCCTGGCAGGGAAAGGCATTGAAATAATCTCGGGACTATCGGGCCTGGCATGCAATGAGTTAATATACCTTAGAGGAGTTGTGTGGAAATAGAAATAAAGTTCCCCCCCTTCTGTGTTGCCTAGAACTGGAGGATTGATTTGGGGGTTTGTATTGTAAAGTACAACTTGATGACATCACACCGTTGTACTTTACAATACCAACCCCAAAATCAATCTTCCAGTTCTAGGCAACACAGAAGGGGAGGAACTTTTTTTCTATTTCCACACAACTCCTCTAAGTTATATTAATGACTTCAATGAATGAGTTCAATATTGAAAATGGGTGGTCTTCCCCTTTAACATTACTCTAATAGACCACCGGGTGTGGTTATAATATGCAAATGCCTTCCCTGTGTATTTTTAGTTACTTCCTGAAAGCTGAAAGCCTCTGAGTCAAAAGGCCCAACTGAAAAACACTGAGTTAATGACATCATAAAATCATCTCCTCCTTATGGGAACCACCAGCCTGAATAATGGCACCCCATCTTTAACTAAATCCTGCCACCCCTCCTCTCAGCTCTTGTTGCCCATTACTTGTCCTGGTAGGCTTTCTTAATTAATTGAGCATTTCTAGGATCAAAATAACTAATGGTCCTGTTCTCCACCTGCCAGCTACCTCGGAGGAGTAGCGGTCTCATGCTTTAAAGACCGACAGATAAATTCCCCGGGAGCAACAACAAATGTCACCACGTTTGTTGTTTTATTTATATGCTGTAATTGTGGCATACGTTTTTGTCTTTGTTCTTTCGTCTGCAACAAAGATCTAAAAATACATAGATCTCAAACAGAGATCTTTAAGCTTCAGTAAAGCCCATTTTATTTTATCTCACTGTAAAAATAAAAAAGTCATTTGTCTCATTTTCCTCTTTTTATCCGTTTGGCAGTGCGACGATTCGTCATCGCTTTTCTGTGTTGTATCGCTGGATACGTGAATGAGGTCAAACTGAAGTGAGAGTCTGCATACCTGGGCACAGCATTAGCTGGTTGCTGCTGCTGCTGCTGTGTTGGCTGTTGTTGGTATTGTTGCTGTTGCTGGTTCTGAAGGATCTGCAGCTGCAGGAACACCTGCTGTTTCTGCAGGAGATGAGAGTAGGCAGGGTCGATGGGCTGGGCAGGGGTGGGGCTCTTCTTGCTGGCCCCTCCCACTAGAGGAAACGACATGAATAACAAACATTTAAAAATATATATATTTGTCGAATAATACGTCGCTTTCCAAAAATAATAGTTTTTTTTTGAGTATCACTTCCACCCAAGCTAGCTCCAACGGTATATCAAATATTTATTTGTTAGATATTTGCCATTAATTACTAGTGATATTAACCCATTCAAAACGGGTACACATTATTGTGTATCATTATTTTATGCTTTAACTATTGAAAATCAAACCTCGGTTCGAAGTGGAGCGGTGAATTTGAGCAGCTGTACCCTATGTGAGTGAGTGAGTGAGTGTAAACTGTGCCTGTGAGTGAGTGGTGAGTGTGCCTGGCCTGCACAAAACAGCGCCCCTCCTTTAACTAGTGTTTTGTGTGTGGCCACTCAAGGTATTGCCAGGCTACGGACACGGCCAGCCAGCCACCCAGCCACCCACCCACGGACATACCTGTTCATTGGGAGCGCTTTCACCGCTCCAAAAATAGCAGATATACAAGCTCACAGCGCGGCACCGAGTGCCGCGGCGCTGCGAGCGCCTTCTAAGGTTTTTTTTAAAAACCCATGTTTCTATGTCAGCAATCTGGCCAGCCATCGTCAAAGAAAAAAAGCTTGTATATCTGCTATTTTTCACTGGTTAAAGCATTCAATAATTCTAGGCCTAAATGGGTTCAACTTTTACCAGTTTTTTAACAGTATGCTAATTGTCAAAAATGTGTTTAGTTAGCCCATAGTTTATGAATGCTGCAGCAGCATGTGGGCTTGGTAGCGTACCTGCGGCCCCAGTGCCAACTCTCTGGTCAGGGGGAATGTACTGGTGGTATTTGAGTTTCCTCATCTTGGGTTTGGTCTCCCGCGGTTTCCGCGGGCGGGGGAGGCGGGTGGAGGAGGCGAGGGAGGGGGTGAGGGTGGTGGAGGCCGAGGGGCTGGTAGGCCGAGCTGTCTGAAAGGACCAGGACATGGAGACAAGGAGTTAAATTAAGTTCATTGACCCGGTGGGGCCTTCCCTCTAGACCAGTGGTTCTCAACCATTCAAATGTCTAGGTCTCCCCTTAACTCTGACAGTGTACAAATGGAACCAAATGAACCCTAAAGGAACCCACAGAGTCCCTAGAATCCACTTTGAGAACCATTGCTCTAGTCTAGACCAGATATCTTTGCAGAAAAATAACACTTTAATGTAATAATTCGTCACAGTCAGACAGAAACCTTCTATCTCCATGTTTCAAATGTGTATGTTTTCTTTCATAAAGTAAAGCAGATCTACAAGCATACAACACCTCGCGGTGCAAGGCGTTGTGTGCTTGTAGATCGGCTATTTTCACTATCTTAAATCGTTTTTAAAATTATAAATACAAAACTAACGGTCTTGGACATACAAGGTTTTCACCCGACAACAGCAAATGCATAAGTATTCATGAAAATATAATTTTGCACAAACAATAAATTAATAAGAACGATATTTTGAGTTCAAACAAAAAATAATGAGACCTGAAATGACTGACAACTACGTAACCACGTAACCCCAGCGAGGTACTGTATGTTCTCTGTGCCAGGAGGTAAACGTACACCCGAAAACGTCATGTCAGGTCATGTCATGTTGTGTGACTCAACGTGATTTATGTCAAGGTCATACCCTGAGTCCCTGATATGAAATGCGAATGCGAGACCTGAGCCAACACACCGACATGGAGCTGACAGTGTGTGTGTGTGTGTGTGTGTGTGTGTGTGTGCGTGTGCGTGTGCGTGTGCGTGTGCGTGTGCGTGTGTGTGTGTGTGTGTGTGTGTGAACCTGTAGGGATCCTATATGAATTGTGTTCTGAATTGACAGTAATGAATGCAGAGCTGAGGTCATGGATCCCTGCCTGACCTGACCTTTGCGTTTAAATGAAAAACATGTACAGTGTTGTTGTTGCACCTCCATCATCATCACGGCTCAGAGAAACAAATGACAGCCGACGTGTTTCGCACCGTTGTTGTTTTTTTTTTTTCCTTTCTCTCTTTAGGGCTAGAATTATTGAATGCTTTAACCAGTGAAAAATAGCAGATATACAAGCTCGCAGCGCGGCACTCAGTGCACTCCGAGCTTGTAGATCTGCTATTTTTGAAAAAGTCGTGAAAATGTGTGCAAATCTTTGAATATGTATTTTCAAAGCGAACGTTTGTAACTCAAATTTTGCTTCTGGGTGGTCCCTGGAACTAGATATTTTGAGATGCGGGTCCGTGGCCAAATACATATCATTTTGGGGGTCCTTAACATGAAAAGGTTTGAGAACCACTGACATAGTAGTCTCTCAAGAACAGACTAACTGAGCTCCAGTTAAGTGAAAAGGACCTTTTCTTTGACGATGGCTTGCCAGATTGCTGACATAGAAACATAGGTTTTTCAAAAAACCTTAGAAGGATTCAAAAGACACTATAGAATCGGGTCAAAATTCAAATGTTCACGATTTTTCAAAAATAGCAGATCTACAAGCTTGCAGCGCGGCACTCGGTGCCGCGCTGTGAGCTTGTAATCTGCTATTTTTCACTGGTTAAAGCATTCAATAATTCTAGTAATATCGATATCGAGGTAATCAACAACATTATCGAATATCGAAGGTTTTCCTAAAATCGCCCAGCCTTGATGTGCATACTGTACTGTATCTGGAGGGTTGATGGGTACAGTAGACAGTAAAAAAATAAACATTTCTGACTGCAGTGGTGTAAAGTAATAGGTACTGTGCTTAAGTACAATGTTCAGGTACTTTTACTTTACTGGAGTATTTCCAAATGTCAATACTTTTACTTTTACTCTACTACAACTCAGAGTCAAACTTTTACTCCGCTGCAATTATTTGAAAACTAGTTCCAAGATAGTGATTATTACAAAGCATACATTAACCACGTCAGCTCTATTTAAACATTGGCTATTTGAAAATAGCCGATATAAAGCTCACATCGCCTCACAATGCGACGCGTTGAGAGCTTGGAAATCTGCTATTTTCAAAAGAGTTCTTGGGGAAATCTTACATTTATGATAACTTGTGAAATGAACACTTTTATCCGTCTGTAAAAGGTGCCCTCTCCAGACCATTCATGCAGTTTTAACTATGGTGAAAGCATTCAAGAGAATTGCCTTGTCCAAACTCTCCTGAACTTGAATACAGCATCTCATGCTGAAAGAATTGCCCTCTCTGTGTAGAGAAATCCATGCCGTTACGCCACATCTCCAGTATTGCCTTTTTAATGCTTAAGTTTAGTGAGGTTTCAGTAACGAAAATAGCCGACCTCTTGTGAGCTTGGAGGTCTGCTATTTTCAATATTTTCACCAAAGGCCCTTTTAGAAATGTCAGCCCCTGCCTCTCTAACATTCTCTGTACGTCCCTGGACGTGACCGTGTCCCAACAGAGTATTTCTACATTGTGGTATTGATACTTTTATTTAAGTAAAAGAATTGAGTGCTCTTTCCACCACTGTCTGACCGACCGACAGACTGACCGAGGCTACAGTACAATGTTCACAGGCCCAGTTAAAGCCAGGTTAAACGTGGTTCAAAAGGACAGGCTGATCCTGTGCCTTCCTAACGAGCCCCCAGCCGGTTACCTTTGGCAGCAGGGGCGTGGCCGGGGACGAGGTCACGTACATTCCGCCGGCTCTCCCGGTCGTTGCCGTGGAGGTCGCCTCGCCCAGCGTCATGCTCATTGGCTGGTGGCCGGTGCCCTCGGTTGCCGGGAGCAACACCAAAGCCGACTGAAAGGCACAGCAAAGAAAGGAGAGAGAGAGAAAGAGGGAGAGAGAGAGAATGTCAAAGTGACACCATATGAGCCTATTAATACACCTGTCTGTCTGCTAACATTTACTCTCTCCAGCCAGTGTGCTCTGGAAATCTGATGCGCTCATCAAGACCCCCTCACAGATATTCATTTATTAGTCCAGCGTTCCTCAAACCTTTTCATTCTTCAAAGGCGACCTCCAGTTTGATATTATGCAGTATAGGCCACACAGACCCCCAGCTGATACTTATGTTATGTTTGGGACTCTAATCCAGTGTTTACTCAAACTTTCAGATTTCAAGGTCTGCCCTTAACTCTGACAGTGTACAAATGGAACCAAATGGACCCGTTAGGGTTCATTTGGTTCCATTTGTACACTGTCAGAGTTAGAGACTTGTATGGGTCAATTTAGGCCCCCCTAAATGAACCCACAGAGTCCTGGAATCCACTTTGAGAACCACTGCTCTAATCAAATCCTGTTCATTTAATCCTGTGTCCAAATGGAACCAAATGGACCGTTGCAGGTCCATCCACCTCCTGAGAAGCCGCTGTCACCCACACAGCCGGGCCTGGCCTGGCCTTTGGTGTCATTGATTCTGTCTTTTCGGTACAGTCAGACAAATGCGGTAACAACATTTTTGGAGATACTTGATATGTGCAATTAGTGCAGTATCACTTCTTGTATACCGACCGACTTTGCTGGCCGGTTGAACCTATAAGGATGTCACGATTGTCAATACGAAACGGAATTGATGTTCAAAATGTCAGAGAAAAACAAAAGAAAAACAAATCGACATTCAATTTGTTTCAGTGAATGGAAACTACAAGCAGGATCGAGGTTCTCATTATTTCGTTCAGTTAATCATGCATGAACACGTCCAAGGGAAGCCACGGGGATGTTAATATGTTAAACGTTTTATTATTTGAGATTCTCATTTGTTATTTATACATGTTATTCAAATAGAAGGTACTTATTGAGAAACAAGTTATTATAGTTTGTAAATCAAGACTCAACAGCGAAAATGAATAATGACATAGCCAGCAGTACTGGGGAAAATACCCCAAACCGTTTTAATCAAAAATCTTAATTTCTTTTTACGGCACACATTTGAAGGGTAGATTATATATAGTTCATTAAATATTTGCCTGCAGTGCCTTGTTATGGTTTTAAATGCTCTTTGAGGCGTCCCTTTAAATTTAGGCCTAGAATTATTGAATGCTTTAACCAGTGATAAATAGCAGATATACAAGCCGAGTGCCGCGCTGCGAGCTTGTAGATCTGCTATTTTTGGAAAAAGTTGTGAAAATGTGTGCAAATCTTTGAATATATGTATTTTCAAAGCGAACGTTTGTAACTCTTCTGGGTGGTCCCTGGAACTAAATATTTTGAGATGGGGGTCCGTGGCCAAATACATATCACTTTGGGGGTCCTTCACATGAAAAGGTTTGAGAACCACTGACATAGTAGTCTCTCAAGAACAGACTAACTGAGCTCCAGTTAAGTGAAAAGGACCTTTTCTTTGACGATGGCTGGCCAGATTGCTGACATAGAAACATGGGTTTTTCAAAAAATCTTAGAAGGATTCAAAAGACACTGATAGAATCGTGTCAAAATTCTAATTTTCCACGATTTTTCAAAAATAGCAGATCTACAAGCTCGCAGCGCGGCACTCGGTGCCGCGCTGTAAGCTTGTATATCTGCTATTTTTCAATAGTTAAAGCATGAAATAATGATACACAATAATGTGTACCCGTTCTAAATGGGTTGAAACCCATTTAGGCCTAGAATTATTTAACCCATTTAGGCCTAACCTATAGTTAGGACTGAATCAGAAATTAGCCTACAAAAACAAATATTTTGCTACATACTGTACATGTACTGTAAGCCCCTCCCATCAGGGCCGATTCTAGGGTAGAGCGAACGGTGCGGTCGCACAGGGCCCCGCACCTGCAAGGGCCCCGCGCTAGGCTTGGTTAATTGATTTAGTTTTGTTTTCATATAAAATCTTCACACAAACACCGCAATCTGCAGGACGGAGACAGAGCCTGTCAAAGATGGCTGTGATATCTCCCTGACAACCAGCAACAACCAGTGAAACGGTTGACTGTCCCTTCGGGCTATGGGATTTACTGTATCTAGTTTTGAGACACGGGATCTTACAACTTGATTCAGCGTTCCCTTCCCTTCCGTTACTTACTTATGAGAGAGTTGAGAGAGAGAGCATCATATCTGCGCGAGGTAAGGCCAGGGTAATATTCTACTAAGTTATGAGAAATCCCCTCATCTGACAACATGACGATCTTGTGTCTGATTGATAGCCTAGTAGTAGTGAAGTAAATACATGGTCCCATCCAGCTATTGCATTCATTCTGCAGGAGTCTGCTTTGTGGCCGTGTACAATAAAAGCAGCAGAATAAACATATGCTTCTGTCTAACCGTGTTAGAGGTAGAGTTGCTGCATAATTCCATAGCATTTATAGATGCACAGCCACAGAAAATCGTTTGCGCACACGTGCGCGTGCAAGTAAAAAAAAAATGCGCCGGGGGGGGGGGGGGGGGGGTTTCGGACAGACCTCTCTCAGGGCCCCGCATTTCTCCCAGTCGGCCCTGCCTCCCATACACTAAAATGTGTACCCGGCCTGAATGGGTTAATGCTTTAACTATTGAAAAATCTATGAGCTTGTAGATCTATACTATTTTTGAAAAATGATTTTTTTTTTCACCCCTCTGACATCCTCACTGTCATCCTCACCTGAGCGTGACTCGGACTGTGGTGGTTGAGGGGCGGGCCCGCGGGTGACATGTCACTCAGTAATTGGTCACCCGGGAGTCCCGGCGAGCAGGAGAAGGCTGGCGATTGGTGGAGGAGGCCGTGGTGGTGATGCTCGGCGGAGGAGGAGGACGAGGAGCAGGAGGAGATGTCGTCTTCGAAGACATCAGAGGACAGAGGGAAGGACACAGGACCTGAGGAGAGGAGGCAAGGAAAGGAAGGAAGGAAGGTCACAAGGCGGAGCTGAGAGAAGGTGACTTGGAGTTTGGAGTAGGGACGTGTGCAGGGACGTGCAGAGAATGTTAGAGAGGCAGGAGCTGAAATTTCGAAACTATCGAGCCGACCTCCAAGCTCACAACGCGTCGCAACTTCGAGGTCGGCTATTTTCGATGCTTGATTTCTACACAGAGAGGGCAATTCTTTCAACATGAGATGCTGCATTCAAGTTCAGGAGAGTTTTGGACAAGGTAATTCTCTTGATGCTGCCTTCAGGTATGGCATGGAAAGAGGGGGCATTTGCATTTCTTTCACCATAGTGAAAACTGCATTCATGGTCTGGAGAGGGCACTTTGTGTGTGTGTGTGTGTGTGTGTGTGTGTGTGTGTGTGTGTGTGTGTGTGTGTGTGTGTGTGTGTGTGTGTGTGTGTGTGTGTGTGTGTGTGTGTGTGTGTGTGTGTGTGTGTACTAACAGTTGTCCGGGGCGGGTGTGTGTTTGTGCGCTGATGGCTCCAGAGAACCTGGCCGCCGTTGCAGCTTTGCACTGGGATGCTCCGTCTGCCGGGCCTTCTTCTGCCGCTGTGCAGCACACACACTTCTGTCTGTGGCTGGAACACACGCACGCACGCACGCACACACACACACACACACACACACACACACACACACACACACACACACACACACACACACACACACAGAGAGAGAGAGAGAGAGAGAATGTAAGATGAAATGCATTTGGATCCCCATCTGGAATCGATGGGGGTACATTTACTATAATCACATTTTTGTCTTAGGAATGTGACAAAAACAAACCAATTATTATTGAACTCAAGTCTCCATGGTGTGAGTAATCAATAGAAAAAAAGTCATTTTGGGGGTGAACTACTCCTTTAAGTACAGTACTTAACACACTACACAACTGGTTTGTATTATGCCAAAATTCCACAAAAGTATAGTAGGCCTATAGAATTTGAGAAATAGACATTTGAGAGGAACATCTTCCTGCATGGTCCCCAGAAGAGAAATGTTTGTTTTGAGGTTTAAATAAAATGTCTATTTGACTCCTGTTCACACCGAGAGCACACCTAACTATAATGATAATTATAAATGCTAACTATAAAGTGATAACTATAAACGTCAATCATTCTAACTGAGGTGGATGGCAGGGTCCACAGCGCCACAAATATAAGGGAGGTTGTAAAAGCTGTCGTTTGGATCACTCTCAGAGCGGCTTTATGGACGACAGTAACATCGACAGCCGTTCAAAACCCATCAGGAGGACATCTGGGATGCAATGGTGCCTCGCTGGTTCAACCCCCAGAAGGTTGCTGCTATTATAGCGGAGATGAAGAGGGCCATCGTACCGCTGTGCAATTAAACTCCTTAGGATTTAAAAAAATATATATCGGATTGATAAAATTGCTGTTCTAAAATGTTCGTGTCCCCACAAGTATAATCAAACAAACGTGTGTGTGTGTGTGTGTGTGTGTGTGTGTGTGTGTGTGTGTGTGTGTGTGTGTGTGTGTGTGTGCGCGCGCGTGCATGCGAACAGATGGGACATCAATAGTGAGAGAGAGAGAGAGAGAGAGAGAGAGAGAGAGAGAGAGAGAGAGAGAGAGAGAGAGAGAGAGAGAGAGGGAGAGAGAGAGAGAGAGCAACAGGATTGGCTGAACAGCTGTGGTTTGAAGATGCATGTTGCTGTTGCCATAGGTGATGATTTACAGTCGTAACCAGCCTGGGCATCAAAGACTGGTAAACTGGCACACACACACACACGCGCGCGCGCACACACAGACGCACGCACGCACGCAGGCCCGGTTTACTAAGTCTAAGAGGGTTTAAGTGGTTCACTCTCACATCTTCACACACACAGACACACACACGTGGAGACATCCATTCTCTCCGTCTATCACACACACACACACACACACACACACACACACACACACACACACACACACACACACACACACACACACACACACACACACACACACACACACACACACACACACACACACACACACACACGTTTTTTAGAGTGCCACCGTGTTCATTTCATCAACTAAAACTATGAGGAAAATGTCTGCCCACTACCTTTTTTCACTGACGAAAACTACATAAAAACAAAATAAAGACTAAAAACCTTAAAACCTAAGACTAGATATATTGACAATTTCTACTAAAATGTTGGGGGGGGATTAGTGGAGAAGAGGAGTTGTGAGCTTGTAGATTGGCTATTGTCAGCTATTATCGGCTATTATAGATTAGACTAAAACTATAACTTTTCAGATGACTGTAATTAGTGAAATATGACTAAAATGTTATAGTTTTTTTATTCAAATGCTGTCAAAATGAACACTGAAGTGTCGAGAGTAGTAATTGATCGAGAAGAGGAGAGGAGAGGAGAGGAGAGGAGAGGAGAGGAGAGGAGAGGAGAGGAGAGGAGAGGAGAGGAGAGGAGAGGAGAGGAGAGGAGAGGAGAGGAGGAGAGGAGAGGAGAGGAGAGGATCCATGGATGGCAGAGGGTGTGGTGTGGTGTGGTGTGGTGTGGTGTGGTGTGGTGTGGTGTGGTGTGGTGTGGTGTTCTGTCAATCAACTGATATGTTTGCAGGCTGCTTAGAATGGAGCGATACATCTGGGTCACATTTGATTGACAGCTGATGAAAATGCCTGGCTCATTGCAGGATCCCCCCCCCCCCCACACACACACACACACACACCAAATAGCATCAAATGGAAGGACCCACTTGACAATCCTGAAAGGGTTCATGGCCCACCACTTAACTGACCACTTAACTATCACCACTTAACAACTGACCACCTAACCATCAATTAACCTCCACCACTTAACCATCAATTAACCACCACCACTTAACAACTGACCACTTAACGCGTGTTAAGTAGTGGTGGGGGAAAAAAAACATTCAAATGATTTTGTTCATGTTCGTGGCAATGATACGTTCAAATGATTCGTTTCATGTTCACCACTCAGTAGCGTTATTGTCTGTGAATTGTAGTGAAAAACACTATCGCGGGAGCGTTATTATCACATTGCGCGTACATACAGTACGGCCCGCCCTGTGTATGGGGGGAAGGGATGGGGGGGGCACGGACGAAAGCGTGAACATAACAGTTTCAGGAAGTGAACGATGTTGTGTTTTTCTTTTCTGTTCCGCAAAACATGCCTATCATGCTTATTGATTTGTCTTTTAAGCACTTTGTGACTCTGCTCTTAAAAGGTGCAATTATTAGTAGTAGACCAGTAGTAGTAGTAGTAGTAGTAGTAGTAGTATTTATCAGTATCACAAACGAAAACACATTTTTCATGTTAATGTTATATTATCCTTAAATCGTAAAATGTTGCCAATAGTTGGTAACGCTGGATATATAGAGAGAGTAGGGATGGGGAATACAGATAGATAGAGGAAAAGCTGTAATAACACTCAAAAGTGTTACTAATCAATTCGCTGTGTACATGCATATAGGGCTGTCACGATTATGACATCTTACATGACGATTAATTGTCACTCAAATAATTGCGAATTAACTATTTAATTGTGTTTTTGTAGTTGACAATTACATTTCTGTTGGCTTGTAGGTCTTCAAGTTGCACATGGTCGATACGACACATAACCTGAATATACAAAGAAATTACTGACATATTTGACAAGTTTATACTTAAAAAAGAACATTGATAGTGGAAATAGCCGATCTACAAGCTCACAACATGTCGCATCGCGACGCGTTGTGAGCTTATAGATCGGCTATTTCCACAATTTTTGAACATGTTTGAAAATATATTAACATTTTTCAACATGGAAAGAATTATGACGATTATGACACAATAATTGTGATTATGTGAAATAATTGTGATTAGACGATTATGTAATAATTGTGACAGGCCTACATGCATATTAAAAAGCAGGCAGAAAAGAAAAGAAAAGAAAAGAAAAGAAAAGAAAAGAAAAGAAAAGAAAAGAAAAGAAAAGAAAAGAAAAGAAGAGAATATTAATGTAAATCAGGGCATTCACCTTGTGCAGTTTCTGTTTTCACACCACAAGGGGGCGACTTCTGAGTGGCACCATCATCTGTTAAACGCTGTATCAGGAAACAGCAGCAGGTCAAACCAACATACCGTGACCCAGAGCCCAATCACATACACAGCATTTCAAACACACACACACCTGTTTGCACATACATACATAAATATGTATTAATATCGTCACTGTCAGGTGGGAACCTTGTATGTATGTCCAAAAAATAACCTGCATGTTCCAATAGTTCCAGTGTAGATATTATTATAGTTACAAGCTCATGTTAAAAAAAACTTGTGTGACACTGACTGTAGTAAAGTAAGGAATTAATTTACAAAAAAGAAAAAAAAGAAAGAAAACATAAAAGTTAAGATAAGATAAGTAAATACAAGTTTTCTGCCCAACAGCAGCGATATTGGAACCAGTGTTTCACAGTAATGTCTTTCTTTAGACCAGTGGTTGTCAATGAGATTAGACCAAATTTCACCTTTCTTTGTGAAGTCACAAATCCTGGTTATGTTCTCCCTATTTGCCTGTAGTCTGTGGTGATGCTGTGACAATGTCTTCAGGGTATGTGAAAACCAGTGTTGCATTGCTAATTCAATGTTTTGGGCTACGCGATTTTCAGGACGTCACGCGCACATCACTTAACACCTACTAATACAGGTCTATTGATATGCATACAGGCTCAGAGGCTTGTTTCTTTGTTAAAACACCCTGTTGTGACACTAAAGCGTTGTCGAGGATTTAACTTGTGGGATGTTTGGCATCAATGTATGTCCGTGTGCATGAAAGATGTGACACTGGTCAGAAAAGATGGGGTCGGTGACTACCTGTGTGACAAAACTGAGCAATACAACACTGGTGAAAACATGTGAAATCGAAGAGTTTCAGTGCAAAATGACATATCATCCATTTTGGAAGAAATGAGCCTGCTCTTATGGAGCCACACAAGTTCAAGTTTATATTCATCAAGTTACTCAACACTTTGTCTTTGCTTGAAATAAATTAAACGGACCAATGAACAGGTTCTTTGTTTTGTTTTCCCCCCTAATTCAGTATTTATGTTGTACCTATACTGTATGCGGTCTGTTTCTCCAGGTACTTTGTCAGTATAGCAGTGTGTATATTAGTTTTTTGTTGAGTCTGCACATCGGTAAATTGGTGCAAACTTTGCAATACAGTACTGTCAGAGTTTCAATGTGGACACTAAAAGCCTTTGATAGTTTCAGGCGAGGTGGCAGTTCCACTGTGGCTCAGCCCATGCTATAAGTACAGCACATTGCTTTTTGAGGCGGCCTTTATCAATACGGTGAAATTGAACTGTTTCCTCCACCACCACGAGCTGTGAATGCAACAGTAGCAGGGGCGTCACAAGGGAGGGGAAAAGTGGGACTGAGTTACTAGGGCCCAAGGTGGAGAGGCCTTCATTATTTTATACTGTTGAAAAATAGCAGATATACAAGCTCACAGCGCGGCACCGAGTGCCACGCTGCAAGCTTGTATATCTGCTATTTTTCAATAGTTAAAGCACAAAATGTGAGTGAATCCTTGTACCCAGGGCCCAACATTTTGGTGTGACACCCCTGAACGGCAGTGAAGTGAAGCCGTGCTTCCTCGACGGAACGGCAAAGACAAACAGCACCAAATCCCCCGAGGGCCGGAAATTGAGGGGGAAAAATGACTTCAAAGTTTATCTCCTGCACCAGCGAACACGTTGCCGCATGGAACTGAAGTGGATCATAAAGAATTTAGCAGCATATACAGTATATATATACAGTAAGGGATTTCTGCTGTTGTTGATACACAGCCAAAGCCTGGGTGTAATAGCTGAACTCTGAAATGGACCCTGACGCATCCAAAGTAGTCCAACGCATAAAGTAGCTACACAGCATAATCCTATGCGTGTTTATTTAACTCTGAGAGTTACGAAAATGACCACTGAGAATTGTGCTGTTGATTATTAAACACACTTTTGTTCATCCTATTTTGACCATGCACGTACTGTATGTACATCGTCACTGTCGGGCAGAAACCTTGTATCTCCAAGTTTCACATTTGTACGTTTTTTCACCAAGTAAAGCCCTGCTTCATCATACAAGGCTGTCGCACAAAAGTAGTGAAAACGGCCGATCTGCAAGCACACAACGCCTTGCGGTGCGAGGCGGCGTTGTGTGCTTGTAGATCTGCTGTTTTCACTAGTTTGGTTCATTTTTAAAATGATAAATACAAAACGAACGGTCTTGGATATACGAGGTTTCCACCCGACAACGACGATGTTTGACAATGTGCTGTGACTTTTGTCTCCTTGTTTATTTCTCTAATCTTGTACCCTTTTTCCTTTTCTTTCTTGGAATTGCAAAACATTAGGAGAAGCAACGTTCACCCACTCTTTAACGATAACGTTGAGAACACTGAACGCAGCTCCTATGTTTGTTGTCTGACCTCTAACCACGTTAACCGAGACACTATAGTACCGAGCCCCGAGAGACTCCCATCAACCAAGTATAGGGTTTAAGTGTTTTTTTTTTAACCCATTTAGTGCTCCAGACATGAACGGGTTAAATAGCGTGCCGCTCGCAGGGCTCCATTACGCTCCATTGTCTTATTTTGAAGGCCAGAAGTCCATTGCGTAAATACTTCCGGGTTGACGTCATGACGTTATACAACGGGAGCGGTCGTCACACCATGTGGTTTCTAAAATGGCCGATCGATGCCTTTGTTGTTATGTTTTTGTAGCGAGAATCTAATGCCATCCTTGGCTTTAAAAGCGTTGTTTGGAGAAAATGGACATTAAAGATGAGATTCCCCGTCGGCCTCCATGTTATGGGATTACTATTTTGTGCACGTGGATCCGTGATGATGATGAATCGGCGAGGCCGATCGTGCCAGGACCTTCCGCCAGGCTATTGGGTAGGAGAACCGGCGTTACTCTATATACAGTATTTTTCGCGAGTATACTCGGGATCGGCACTCTAAATACTTGAGTATTTTTCACGAGTATACTCGGGATCGGCTAGAAATGAGTTAAAGGGGGAATATGGTTCACATGTGGTTCAAACAGAACCCAGCGGTGAACGTGTGCAGCCGTCAGTGAGCAGAGCCTGACATGACAGCAGTGGTCTCCCGTGGGCTCTGCTGCGGTACATGTTTCATCCTGCTATGGATGGATGCGGTCAGGGACGTGCTGGCCATTGGGGAAAAGCGGGACAACTGAACGGCCGGTTCATTCCCGGCCGGTCCAGGCCGGCCATTAGGGAAAAAAATCGAAATAAAATGTCGGCCTTCGTTCCATTTTGGGGGCTGGGCGGCCAACAAAGTAAATCGTCACTGTCGGGCAGAAAACCTCGTATCTCCAAGTTTCAAATTTGTACATTTCTTTCGCAAAGCAAAGCCCTGCTTCATCATACAAGCCTGTCACACAAAACTAGTGAAAACAGCCGATCTACAAGCACACAACGCCTCGCACCGCGAGGCGTTGTGTGCTTGTAGATCGGCTGTTTTCACTAGTTTAAATAATTTTTTAAGTGATAAATACAAAACAAACGGTTTTGGACATGCAAGGTTTCCACCCAACAACGACAAAATATAACTCATGTAATTGGCCCCACTGGCTTGTCACTTGTCATGATCTGAAATGGCAAATCCAATGAGGGCCTCTCCAACTCTTTTTCCCGGGCTGAATCACGGGCCCAGCACGTCCCTGATGGATGCGGCGTACTGGGATGAACCCACAGCGGTCAGAGGAGGCGCTGCTCTACTCACCAGAGCTTCACTCTGCTCTTTCTCTGCCTTCACTGAGGGACAGGTAGTCTTCAACCCTGCAAGAGAAGCACCACAGAACAGGAAACACGTTAATGAACAGGGTCAGATCCAATCAATCATGCTGTATGATAGAGAAAGAAGGAACTGTACAGTATGTTCTTCAGGCCACGTCGCCGACTGAAAATCCAGCGAAAAATCAGAGTGCTACATCTCCCAAAGGTTTGGCCCATTGAATCCATGTGATGTGTCATTTTGTGTGACATTATTTGTGACATTCTTTGTGATACTTTTTGTGTGTTTTTTTTCACCCACCCACAAACTGTCCTCCCCCACAAGTCAATTTTAATATAAGCTATATAACGAGCTACACTTGCTCCTTATTCCAGTGTATATTCAATTAGCCCTATTCACGGCCCGCCCACTCAGCATCCCCCCTGGTGCTGAAGTCACGTTTTGAAGGGTAAAACCCTACTAAAAGCCCATAGATTTAACACAGAAATCGCAAATGTAATGCAATTTCTGAATAGTAAAGTATAAAATACGGCTAGCATGATCAAGAACACAAGATAGTAAAAGGCACAAAGCATTATAATTTACTTTACCGTTCCTAATAATGATTTGTTGGTTTTAAGTCCAGCTATTTCTGTATTAATTTCCCCTTCAAAACTGACATCAGCACCAAGAAGTTGCTGAGAAATTTGCTGAGTGGGCGGGCCGTGAATAGGGCTAATTAATCGAGTCGATTCAATTCGGTCCATCACTCAAATTCACAGTGTACTGTTACTGTAGCCCACCTAACATTCACTGGCCACAGAGGGTATTTTTAAGACGAACAGAGGCTGTGGCTTCGGCCCTAAATAAGAAATAACACATTGATTGTGGATATACAGTAAATACTCAGATCATATTCATTGATCGTGTTGACCTCAGTGAATCCCTGATCGTTGCAGGAATAACAGCGCATTAACAGTGTCCTGACATTCTTCCAAAACTCCTGTAATTATTTATTGGAAAGATTCCAACATGCCCCAATAGATGTAACCTCTTAAGCCAGGGCTATTCAGCTAGATTAGGCAGTCCATTCTGCATTAACAAACATTGTTTAACCGTTAACCACAGGGGTCTTCAACGTGTTCAGGCCAAGGACCCCTTAGCTGAGAGAGAGATGAAGCAGGGACCCCCTCTACATATTGTATAAATGTGTGATGCAGATTTTCATCGATTTCATAGATAGATTCATAGACTTGTTTGACAGCACTGTAGTCTATGTTGGATTGTGTTTTTAGTTAACTTGACCTTTTACTCTGTACTTGGTCTGCTCTTTTTGATCTCTACACGAAACCTATTTGCAGAAAATAGCCGATCTACAAGCTCTCAACGCCTCGCAGCTTGTAGATCTTCTATTTAAGTTCTCCTCAGAATAGGGATGCGAGGATTCAAGTTGTTAATTTAAAAGAATGATCCTATCACAAAGATGGCCCCCCTGTAGTAACTCTGAGGACCCCCTGTTGAAGACCCCTGCATTAAGACATAACTGGTTAATACTAAGAGCTATAATGGTTAATGTATTATTACTCATCCCTGTGCCATTGGTATTGTACAACCAACCATCCAATAATTATTCATGAAAATATTTTTTTACATTGCGAATATGAAACGTGTTCCTGGGGCCACCAGTAAGTGCCCCCAGGGGGCGGATATGCCCCTGTCTTTAGCCCTATACTTTGTTGTGACAAATTTGCTTAAACTACACATCTACAAGCTCACACCGCAACGCGCCGCGACTCATGTGAGCTTTGTGGATCTGATATTTTGCCATTAACGAGCACACTATAGTTGGCTGGCGCCGCCCGCAACACAGGAACTAGACCGCGGAGCGGGGCTGGCATCAATCATTGGCGGTGGTGGTGTAATCAGCGTGCAGAGATCTTAGAGAGACAAGTTGAAAGTCATTAATGGGACATCCAGCAGCGGCGGTGACACGGGGAGATCCATCATCACAATAATAATCATCCAAACGGACTCACCAGAGTCGGCATTGATCTCGTTCTGACGGCGGTTCTGGATCCTCAGCTGCAGCACTGCAATGACACACACACACGCGCGCACAGACACAGATTAATGCAGGGTTCCAGTTGTAAAAAAAACAACCCGAATTGTGGCTAAAAATCTGTGGTGGAAAGAGTGCTGAATTTTTTTACTTAAAGGAAGACTTCACCACTTTTCAACCTATCTTCATATAATTGGTCCTCACTAAAAAATTGCCTTTTTTTTCTCAGAGGAGGGCTGTGGGCAGGTCAGAAACCCATCGTCTTGTGACATCATCGATTGGGAACCCAAGCTAATAGAAACTGCAGGCTTTCTATTCCTGAAAAGTTGCTATGTTAAAGTGGAAGCCATTGTTCTTGCGATAATAAAAATCTAAATATTTTTTTCAAAAATATTGATGACATTTTTTTGGGGAAAATGATGATGTCACAAGACGATGGATTCTGAACTTCCCACAGCTCTCCAAGGAGACTTGGACTGAGTAGAAAAAAATTGCGCTATTTTATTATGAACATTAGTGAGGACCTATTATATGAAGATAGGTTGAAAAGTGGTGAAGTCCTCCTTTAAGTAAAAGTATCAATAGGGTATGCGCGTGCATAAAGTGAACGGCAAATCGAGTGGCAAAGTGAGTTGTAACGCTGTTTAACTCCATTTCATGCAATCAGATAGGACTTTTCTGTTTGTATGTATGGGCTGTCAAGGCCAGAAGGTGTTTTTTTACCACTAGGCGTTCGCGCATAACTTCCGGGTATGATGATGATGTCACCCGCATATACCTCTATACTGCAATCATGTGCAATGTAGATGTATACTCTGTTACAAGTAAAAGTCTGGAATTCAAAGTTGACTTCAGTAAAAGTACAAAAGTATTGGCATCAAAATGTGCTTAAAGTACCAAAAGTAAAAGTAGGCCTCACTACACAGAAATGTTTGCGTTCACTGCGCAGAAATGTTTTTAGGTTTTTTCAAACTGTCTAAAAATCTCAGAATGCGTTGCATTGCGTAGACCAGCTATTTTCAACCGAAACATATATGCTATAGGGCTGAAGTGGGTAATGTACCGGTATGTTATGTTAATACTCAAAATCTACATAGTAACTCCATTTTTCAAAACATTTTATTGGAGTAAAAGTACAATATTTGCCTTTGAGATGTAGTGGCGTACAGGTAAAAGTAGCCTATTGAAAATTGGAAATACTCCAGTAAAGTCAAAATACCTAAAGATTTTACTTAACTACAGTACTTGAATAAATGTTAAATGTAATTACTTTACACCACTGACTAAAATACAACGCAAGGGACGTGAGGGAGCCGCGGTGTCATTTATTTAAATCAGAAGAAGATAATGGTAATTTGCAAAACACCCTGAAGAAGGCGTTTGCCGAAACGCGTTGGTGTTTTTTAATGTTCTAGCCCGTTCAAATAAAGGCCTTTTATTTCAAAATCCAGTGCCTGGACCTGGATTTTTTGTGCCTCTGTGGCACATTTTGTCCTCTTTTGCTCATTGTGTTCCCTTTCATGAGCACCGGTGGTTTGAGGGATACCAGTTGCGTCCCTGACTCCCTGCTATCTTCTTTCAAAGGTAATTTGCACTTTGCTAAGCCAGAATAGTCAAAGCACACAAAATACTGCTTCCAAAGATTTCACACGTTAACAGGGCCTAATCGTGGGCTTTAACAATGGCTAATTTATTCAACCTGTAACACCTCTAATCAGCTCCCCATTGTCACCTCATTGTCACCTCTCAGTCAGCTGTCAGCTCTATAGGAACCTGAAGCAATGTGTCATTTCCACAAACTGCCTACATACTACTCAATAGCCTATGAGACCAGTGGTTCTCAAACTTTTGTCATTTCAAGGACCCTCAGTTTTGTAACCTATTAGCCCAGTGGTTCCCAACCTGTGGGTCAGGACACCCAGGGGGGTCCCCAAATTATTTTTTTTGGGGGGGGGTCCCCAGATGATGCAACATTGTTTTCTCACTGAGCAGTAGACAAACCAAAGTTTAAATTTAAGTGTATAGTGGGTATCTGGCTGCACATTTCTAAAGTGTGTCAATTTAAGGACTAAAATGACAGATTAAATATTGGCCAAATATTAGATGCAAAATTGTAAAGATAGCCGATCTACATGCTCACAAGGCCTCGCAACAATAGAACCGTGTTATACAAAATGTCAATTCTTAGTGCTCGCCAGGGTGGAGTGGGGTGGAGGGGTTCCTCAGTTAAAATATAATTATTTTGGGGGTCACAGCCTGAAAAGGTTTGAGAACCCCTGGCCTATGAGACCAGTGGTTCTCAAACACATTTTTATGGGTCCCTTCATTTTTTTGGTTTCCTACATACATTTTGTTAAAACACATTTTCAAAAAAAAAAAAAATCCCCAAAAAATCCCAAAAAATCCAGTCATTTCATGAAGAAATCAAACAAAAATTCGAAGAAATTCTATAAATGAGAGAACATATGTAGTAGTGAAAATAGACAATCTACAAGCTCACAACGTGGTGCCAAGCGGTGCGTTGTGAGCTTGTAGAACTGCCGTTTTCACTAGTTTGGGTCCCGGGCAAAATGTCTAATCTCTCTTTTGGGTCATGGGCTAAAATGTTTGGGGGCCCCGCCCTGGCACGACGTACTCAACGCAACAAAGCGCCTCCGTGAAAACACGGTTGGGTAACATGTTCCGGTACGGAGGCTGAATTAAGGTACAGCAACTGTAGCTTATGAGAACACCGCGGCGGGGGGTCTGCTATATGACAGGGACCCCCCGTAAGCGTATAGGCCTACAGTAGTAAGACGAGAGACAACCTATCTGCTGGTATGCTCATGCTGAAACTATAGACCAAGCACGTAAACACACACATAAACATACGGCACAGACACGCACGCGCATCACGCACACTCACGCGCACACACATTCAGTGCGGTGCGCGCACTTAAAGAGCAACAGGTGAAAGTGGGGGCAGGGCAGGACCATTACATCAAGCAGCTAAGTATATTTACCAAATTACTGTACTCAAGTATAGATTTGAGGTACTTTTTACTTTTACTCGAAGTAGGTCCATTTTGTGATACTTTAAACTCCACTACATCTCAGAGGCAGAAGTACTTTTATACTCACTACAGTTGTTTGGGAGCTCATGTTACAAGTTACTTTGTAGATTTGGATTATTCATTAAAAAAAATACATACATTAAGCCCTATTATATACTTTGTCTAGCCAATCTTCAAGCTCACAGCGCATCACAATGCGGCGCATTGATAGTACAATCTCTCAATCTCTCAATCGCTATTTTGACTTTTGCACTGTAAGTATATTTGGATGGCAATACTTGTGTACTTTAAATGGTTTCCTGTGGAAATAAGCTTAGTCTTTTCATGGATCTCCTTTTAGTAGACCTTGTACCAGTGAACTGTACCGTCATGAAACTGTACCTTTTCCTATGCAAACTTCTAATAAAGTCTTCAATCAATCAATACATTTTGAATACAGGACTTTTACTTGTAACAGAGTATTTCTACATTGTGGTCTTGCTACTTTTACTCAGGAAAAAAAAAAGAGTACTGCTCCCACCACTGGGTAGGACCATTACATCAAGGGGTCTTTTTTCCCAGCATGCATTTTGGTGAATTTTGAGACCCAGGAGACCTGCCAGGCGGGTATGATGAGGGGGGGGGGGGGGGGGGGGGGCTGAGGGCAGTAACTATTTATCCGTCAGTGGGACTATTTTTGTTTCGTTCGACCATCCCCCCTTCCGTCAGCTGTCGCTCTCTCTCTCTCTCTAGCACCCCCCCCCCCACCCCCACCCCCACCCACACTACCTCATCATCGTCTGTGCTGCTAACTAAACTCTTCCTACTTTCCACCTCTCTCTCGTTGACGTTGGCATTTTTGCCGTTTTAGCTCAAATCTTTTTCATTTAAATGTTTTGATTGATTGAAGAATGTACTAGAAAGGTTTGCAATAGAAAAAAAGTAGGCTACAGTTTCATGACAGTACACATCACTGGTATACGGTCAACTAAAAGGAGATCCTAGTAAGCTTTACGGCTTATTTACACTGGAACCACTTTATGTATCTCATAAAATATAACATTGAAAGACAAAACCCCAGTTCGATATGATTTCAGCCATGCATGGACCCCCATTTGATGGATTGTTTTTTTAAATCTCTCCATTCTAATCTACATTGTAAAATCCTAAGTGTTTATTTAACTCTGCCAATGTACAAATGGAACTGAATGGAACCGTGATTAGCACCATTTAACACTAATTTCTAATCTAGAGAGTGATATACAGCACTTAATTTATTCGCCAAAGGAACACAAAGGGGTCACGGCAGAATTGCTGTCATCGTTGCGGAAAGATTACGTGAAAAGGGAACAGGAGACAGAGGCGAGTGGCCTGAAAGTGCAGCACATAAGAAGGAGGGGTGGGGTGGCTGAGGGGCTGAGGATGCTACAGCCAATGTAACCTCGAGTCACCTGGCTTTCTCGGAGGAAAGCCGGGCCGTTTGATCCGGTCTAGACGGAAACCACAAGCAGAAGAAGCCACGACGCTTTGTTTTGGTTCCCCCGTTTGTTTCCCCAATCTCTATTAAAATGCTTGAGTAGCCTAGTGTAATCTTGCCAGTCGCTACGATTTGGACTAAAGGATGCATATACCAAACAAATTTTCCAAAAGCAAAACTACTCCGCATCAAGGAGTTTATTAGGTACAGTAGGCCCTAAAAGTATGTCCTTGAGCGCAGGGGAATTGTTTTGGGTTAAAACTGAATCCGGTTTGATCTTTCCGGCCAAAGTGTTGTCCATCCATCCATCCATCTTCAACCGCTTATCCGGAATCGGGTCGCGGGTGTAACAGTTCCAACTGAGACTTCCAGATTTCCTTATCCTGAGCAACTTCCTCCACTCCCTCAGGGAGTATACCGAGGCGTTCCCAGGCCAGTTTGGAGATATAATCCTTCCATCTGGTCTTAGGTCTGCCACAGGGTCTCCTCCCAGTGGGACGTGCATCGAGGACCTTCCTAGGAAGGCGCTCGGGGGGCATCCGTACTAGATGCTCGAACCACCTAAGCTGACTCCTTTCCAAGTGCAGGAGCAGCGGTTCTACTCCAAGTCTCTCTCGGGTGACTGAACTTCTCACCCTATCTCTAAGGGAGATACCAGCCACCCTTCTGAGAAAACTCATTTCGGCCGCTTGTACCCGAGACCTTATACTTTCGGTCATGACCCACACATCATGACCATAGGTGAGAGCAGGAACGGAGATTGCTCGGAAGACAGAGAGCTTTGCCTGACGGCTCAACTCCTTTTTCTTCACCACAGTGCGATTTAGCGACTGCAAAACCGCTCCTGTCCTTTGAGGACTACAACATGACGTAGAGTGGTTTCCACTCCCGACCGGATCAAACCCCAATAAGTGAAGCGATCCAAGGCTAGGTGAGGGGCAGAGGATGCTACCATCAACGTGTATGTGAGACAGGAGTTCTCTCTCCTGATTGGAGGACATCGGTATCCCGACCTGAAAATGCATGTTCTGTTTTCAATATAGAGCTGGAGAGACAGGGAGACCCCCTGCCTGCCACTGCACGAACACACACTCAACCATTACTTTCTCAACACAGAGGAATTTAACACTCGTTTCAGCAAAAAGAATACCACCCGCTGCCCCTTTAAAACGACCAGTATTGCGATATTAAGGAACACAATGGGTCATGCCAGCGCAGGCAGCGTTGGCTGTCATCGTCGCGGGGAAATATTACGTAAAAAAAAAAGGAGAACAAGAGATAGAGGAGAAGGGCCTAGTTAAAAGACACTCTACTCTAGGCCGTCTTTGTACCACGCTGATCACCAAGGGAGCCATTAACATGTCCCAGAATTCAGCCCGGAGCTTAGACACCACATATCCCTGCTCTCAGGAGCGCTCCTGGAGCCTTCGCTCATAACTTACACACGACAGATAACCACAGACGAGCAGCTTAGCACGTTATTACCTACGCCAGTGGTTCTCCAAGTGGGCTCAGGAGACCCACCCCCCACAGGGGGGTCCATGGGGGTTATACAGGATGTCCCCAGTAAAAAGGAATGGTGTCAAAATCAGTTGTGCCACTTTAGCTTTATTTTATGCCTCGGATATTCCAAAATAAAGCTTTGAAGCTTGTACTGTTAGAACTGCAAATTGTGTTGAAAAATCATGATCATTTTTTTTTTCAGACAGGGTTCCGCAGCTACACGCATATCTGCTGGGCATACAATTATTATTATTATTGTGAGAATAGCAGATCTACATGCTCACAACGCCTCGCAATGAGCATGTAGATCAGCTATTTTCACAATTTCTGCCTCTAATATTTGACAATTTGGCCAATGTTTAATTTAATTTTAGAGCTATTAAAAAGTCCTCAAATTGTCACTTTGGAAATGTGCAGATAGTATACCCTCTATACACTTCAAAACTTTCAATTTAATTTGGGGGTCCTTGACATGAAAGGGTTTGAGAACCAGTACACACTGGCATGCGCACGCTCGCACGCACGTGTGCACCCACGCACGCACACACACGCACACACGCACGCACACGCGCACACACACACACACACACGCACACGCACACACACACACACACACACACACACACACACACACACACACACACACACACACACACACACACATTCTTCCCCTCTGAGCAGCAGGAACACTGTGTGTTAAATAATCCATGAAAAGCGTCTGCCTCTGAGGTTGTGTCCCCAGATGAAGGCTTTGGAACACATGTCTACTGTAGGCTGTACCGCACAGGCTTCTTAAAGGAGTAGTTCATCCCCCAGATGACTTCTTAACCCATTAACAGAACGGGTACACATTATTGTGTATCATTATTTTATGCTTTAACTATTGAAAAATAGCAGATATACAAGCTCACAGCGCGAGCTTGTAGATCTGCTATTTTTGAAAAATCGTGAACTAGAATTTAGAAATTAGAATTTTGCCCCGATTCTATGAGTGTCTTTTGAATCCTTCGAAGATTTTTTGAAAAACATATGTTTCTGAGTCAGCAATCTGACCAGCCATCGTCAAAGAAAAGGTCCTTTTCACTTAAATGGAGTTCAGTTAGTCTGTTCTTGAGAGACTACTATGTCAGTGGTTCTCTAACCTTTTCATGTGAAGGACCCCCAAAATGATATGCATTTGGCCACGGTCCATCATCTCAAAATATTTAGTTCCAGGGACCACCCAGAAGCAAAATTTGAGTTACAAACGTTCGCCGCGCTGTGAGCTTGTATATCTGCTATTTTTCACTGGTTAAAGCATTCAATAATTCTAGGCCTGAATGGGTTTTAAAGGAGTAGTTCATTCCCCAAATGAGTTTGTCTCTATCGATTATTCTCCCATGCTGGAGACTTGAATTCATGGATATTTTTTGTTTTTGTTTTTGTTTTTGTCGCGTTCCTATAAGCCAGTCCTTTGAGGAGATGCTTTGGCTCGTTGTGTCTCCATAGAGAACCACTGACGAGCATATCATTATTGGCTTAGGAATGTGACAAAAATAAAATATATTTTTCGGGTGAACTATCCCTTTAACCTGTGGTCCAAACTGACCCTTAAACATTATAACTCTGAGAGTGTAACAGATGGAACCAAATGGACCCTTCCATTTTGTTGAATTAAATTAAAAACAGAGGATTTTATTATGTAAACTGGGGCGCCAGAGATTAAAACATGGTATCAAGTTGGAGGGGGACGTACTTGGAATTCAAAAAAGCATTGTGAAAAGTATGTCAAATTCACTTGTGTGAAACAATCCATGAAAGCTACTAGCTGTGGGCCTCTGTTGGTGTTGTTGTCCCCCAGAAGATGAAGGCTTTTTGGGAACAACACATGCCTACTGTAAATGCTCAGGTCCCTTTCAAAACACAGCAGCTGAGGACTCCCCCTCCCCCTTCCCCCCCCAGCAGCAGCCATATCACGTGTTCCAGCAGGTGTTGGCTCACACCCACCGGGACACTCTCTACCAGGGGCGTCACAAGGGGGGGGGGGGGGGAGTGGGACTGAGTTACTAGGGCCCAAGGTGGAGGGGGCCTTAATTATTTTATACTATTGAAAAATAGCAGATCTACAAGCTCACAGCGCGCTGCGAGCTTGTAGATCTGCTATTTTTGAAAAGTCGTGAAAGTCTTTGAATATATCTATTCTTTTTTTTTAAGCGAACATTTGTAACTCAAATTTTGATTCTGATGGGGGGGGGGGGGGTCCCTGGAACAAAATATTTTGAGATGGGGGTCCGTGGCCAAATACATATCCTTTTGAGGCTCCTTCACGTGAAACGGTTTGAGCACCACTGACATAGAAACATAGGTTTTTCAAAAAAAACCTTAGGCTAGATTTACACTGCAGCCAAATAAATCCAGCCTGAATCAGATCTGAGCCACATCCATATTGGAATCTGATTCGTTAAACAGATCACATGACTCATTTAAACCAATCAGATTCACATCTAGATGTGGCTCAGATCTGATTCAGGCTGGATTTGGCTGCAGAGTATATCTGGCCCCAGAAGGACTTTTCACGATTTTTCAAAAATAGCAGATCTACATACAAGCTGGCAGCGCGGCACCGCTTGTATATCTGCTGTTTTTCAATAGTTAAAGCACAAAATGTGAGTGAATCCTTGTACCTCAGGGCCCAGAATTTGGTGTAACACCCCATGTCTCTACTGTTCCTTCTGCTTGCTTCGTCTTCTTCACACTAGCTTTCCTCGCCTTTCTTTCTTATTAGTCAGGGAAAATTAGCAGAATAACTGTCAAATGTGGGAATAAATTCCTTATCAAACAATTTCTTCACCAATGTGTTCGTAAAGGTGTCTAGTGACATATCAAACAAAGATTGAAATTCAACATCCCTAGCGAAATGTTTGACAGCTAGGGTAATTCTGTGTCTCATTCACTTACTATACACTGTACTATAAGGGACAAAATCACTCCCAAAAATATGCTTTACGTTGGGTGTGAGGGGTCTAACTAGGTGTTTTTAATTATTCTGAATCCATTGCAAGCATTTGTTTTGCACGAAAAACATTCTTTGGGCTAAAAAACAGACACAAAAAAACTGGTTTAGTGATGAGTCATCACTTTTCACAAGGTGTATGGGGTCCATTTTTGGCCCAAGGAATGTTTTTCGTGCAAAGAAAATGCTTGCAATGGATTAAGAATAATTAAAAACACCTAGTTAGACCCCTCACATCCCACTTAAAGCATATTTTTGGGAGTGTTTTTTTCCCCTTATAATACAGTGTATAGTAAGTGAATGAGACCCAGAATTACCCTAGCTGTCAAACATTTTGCTAGGGATGTTGAATTTCAATCTTTGTTAGATATGTTACTAGACACCTTTACCAACACATTGGTGAAGAAATTGTTTGGTAAGGAATGTATTCCCAGATTTGACAGGTATTCTGCTAATTTTCCCTGACTAGTTTATAACATGCGCCCGGCACCCAGCTGGGACCACTTGTTGTATTGTTGTTGTGGTGGTGCACGGGGGAAACTTATTTCTTCTCACAAGTTTTAGCATCAAGGTTGCCGTGTGTTCATCACTACAGCTGGGGAAAAGCGGCTTTTGCTTTGAAGAAAAGCAAAAAGACAAGTTTGTTGCGGAGTCACCCAACGCCGAGGCTGCATGGCTGCCGAATGGGGATTAGTTCCAATTTAGTAACGTAACGTAGGCCTGGTTCTGATTTAGACGCCGCGGTTTATTTCGAGACGGTGAGCCTGCACTGTACGTATGTAAATGAGCATTCTCTCGAGACAGAGTCTGGGACAGACCGAGTGGGCGTTCCCTTTCTTTAACGATGGTTTGCCAGATTGGTAAATGAGTGACTGCTGCTTTTATTTCAGGTTGTGTGGAAATTGGTCAATTAAACCAAACGAAATGGCCCCATTTCTTTAAACAACACACACGCACGCACGCACACACACGCACACGCACACACACACACACACACACACACACACACACACACACACACACACACACCTTTGAAAACACCTGGTGCTATAAAAGACTGAACTGTGAAAGATTACTGTTGTTAGCGGTTTCTTTGGAATGAGTCGAGTCTAATCTGCCATAATGTTAACACGCCCATTCCTCTCCATCCCTGCTTCTAATGAGACATCACGCGTTGCCGGCCTGGGCAATGTTCCTCCTTCCAAATGGATTGGCACAAAGGTGCAAGGGATGGGCTGATTCAGGGTTACTATCATTTACTAAATCTAACTAAATCCAAAAGGAAAAAAGAAAAGTGGTTCTCAACACACAGGTTGAGAACCACTTTTCTGTGCATAGGTTACAAAACGGAGGGTCCTTGAAATTATTAAAGTTTGAGAACCACTGGTCTCAGTATTGATGGCAGCATTTAGTGAAAATGACGCGTTGCTTCAGGTTTCTACAGAATTCACCCTTTGTCAAGTCCCGCCCGTTGTTTTTTTTTTTTCAATTTCAAACTTGGTTTCAGTAAAATGCTCAGTAGCAGTATAGTTAATCAGCATGTTTTCAAATGTTTTCATTTCTCCAAAAATTATATTCAGCAAATTCAACATAAAAAAGGCGGAACCAGGGCGGGACAAGGCAGATAGAGCCTGCTGGTTGGTCAGTCAGGGACCAACCAGAAGGCTGACAAAGGGTGAATTGACAGCTGACTGAGAGGTGACAATGAGGTGACAATGGGGAGCTGATTAGAGGTGTTACAGGTACAACTAATTCCAAATACCTATGCACTTATAAAAATAATTAAACTTAACTGAAACCAAACATCAAACTGAAAAACTACAGTAACTCTGTAGTAACTCTGGTGTCAACACTCAGCCAGCACAGGCGTTGGATTCTCACCTTGGTGCACCCCCCTCCCCCCTCCCCCTCCCCCAGAAACAACTAGGCTAACCAAACAAACAACGAAAGTGAGAAGAGAAACACATGCATCGCCTCGTTATCGCCACGGTCTCATATTTCTGTTGCCAATGAAGGGGAGCAAAGGGTCGATAATGCTAAACCGCTGTCTTCTCACCAACCTCTGTCAACAAGCCGGCGAGGCCTCTCGCTGCCTCCCAGTAGCCACTGGTGTGTCGCTACAATATACACCAGCACACACCGATCAATGTCAGCCCGGTCTCAGCTGTGTCTATCGGAGACATCTCTGTCTATGTGAGCCGTCAATCCATAGATCCATCGCCCATGATCAATACCTTCACTTTGTCAATCGCACGATATAGACAATGTGACTGATGAGCCAATAACCCTCTGCAATTACCTCGCACTCTGCGCCCAGGACCAATTATGGGGACAGGCTCTGAGTCTGCGCTTTTCGGGATAATAAAGGCCCCTCCCTCGCTCGTCTAAAAGGGGGCATTTCATCCCGTAATGAATTTGAACCGTACGTTTTCCCCGGAGACTTGACTGTTAATTCATACTTAATTCACAACCGTGGCTTTACTCAAGGGAGACTGGTGGCTGGCACTGCAGTCACAACAAGCAGGGGCGTCACAAGGGGGGGGGGGGGGGGGTGGGACTGAGTTACTAGGGCCCAAGGCCTTAATTATTTTATACTTTAGCTATTGAAAAATAGCAGATATACAAGCTCACAGCGCGGCTGCGAGCTTGTAGATCTGCTATTTTTGGAAAGTCGTGAAAATGTGTGCAAATCCTTTAATATATGTATTTTTTGACACAGAAACATGCAACATTTTTCAAAAAACCTTAAAAGGATTTGAAATGTTCAAAGACTAAGACAAATTTTCAAGATCTTTCAAAAATAGCAGATCTACAAGCTCGCTGTGAGCTTGTATATCTTCTATTTTTCAATAGTTAAAGCACATAATAATGCGTAATAATAATAATGTGTTCCCAGTCTAAATGGGTTAAACCCCCTCCCCCTATGAAGAACATTCATGGGGGGCCCTGCAGTGAATCCTTGTACCCATGGCCCAGAATTTGGTGTGACACCCCTGACTACAAGACATCATCATTACCAGATGCATGCTTTGTTTTGATCCCCCCCAAAAAAAGGCTTGTAATTTAAAAAACCTAATATAGTGGTAATGTAAGAACAATATGTGCTGTTTCACCCAGTGACGCTTGAGGCTGTGTCTTTCCTTTCTTTCATCATCGCACAGCACTTGACACAGTTGTATTGTAAAAACCATTCAACGGGCATCATTTCGGCTGTCGGGTGGGAAACCTTGTATGTCCAAATGTTCGTTTTGTAAAAATGATTTATAATAGTGAAAATAGCCGACCTACAAGCACACAACGCCTCGCAGCCGCGAGGCGCTGTGTGCTTGTAGATCGTCTATTTTCACTAGTCTTGTGCGACGGTCTTGTGTGATGATGAAGCAATGCTTTACTCTTTGGGGGATTTGAAACTTTGGAGATGCGAGGTTTCTGCTCGACAACGATTTCTTACAAAAAAATTTGCACAATGTGTGTCCTCCCGACATATGTAGCTGAGGGACGAACGACTGAAAATGTCAAATTTGGAGACACACACACACACACACACACACACACACACACACACACACACACACACACACACACACACACACACACACACACACACACACACACACACACACACACACACACACACACACACACACACACGCACACACACACACACACACACACGCACACACACACACACACACACACACGTGACACTTTCACTGGGGATGAGTTACAGCGACACTTAATGTAAGACCCCAGGACAAAAATCCACTCGTCCTAGACGAGTGTGGAATAGACTCCCTGACGAACTTACAACGACTGACTCACTCCCTAGCTTCCGCCGTGGCCTGAAGACTCACCTCTTCCGACTCCACCTATAAGCCCATAGCACTTACCATAGCACTCGCCTACCCCTCAATGACCATACATGAAAGATAGATAGCATTCTTAGGTTTTATATAACGTTTTTACTGATTAGGTGCTCGGTCTACCCATGTTATTTGTCTCTAGATTGATATTTCTATGCATTTGATGTATTGATGTTGATGAATTGATGTATTACCTTGCTTATTGTAAATCGCTCTGGATTAAGAACGTCTGCTAAATGCCTGAACTGTAAACTGTAAGACGACATCTCTCTCTCTCTCTCTCACCTGAACGGAACTTGCTCCGGATGAGGAGCGACCTCTCAGAGGCCAGCAGGGTCATGATGGGGGGAGGGGAGAGGGGAACGAGGGAACGGAAGCAGAAAGGAAGAGTGTGGTAGGATTCCTGGCGTCTCTCTTTCTTCCAGGAGGAATGGACTCTTCCCTTTCTGTCTCTCTCTCTCTCTCTGTTTGTGGGAAGGAAAGAGATGTTTCGTTAATCACGCATGATCTGTAATTGCTAGAGGCAACTACTAGACGAGCACTTGTTGAGTTGTAAGAGTTGAGGCATTACATTTTGTCTAGTCTTTCGATTACAGACTTCCGCATTACTGCAAAAGAAAGATCGGCCGAACTTTTCCTTGACGATGGCTAGCCAGATTGCATTTTGTCTAACACGGTTGGTTCTATTGTGAAAATAGCATATCTACATGCTCACAACGCCACAATTTGGCCAGTGTTTAATTTAATTTTAGAGGTATTAAAAAGGGGGAAATCCTGCTATGGCAAACGCCGATAAAGCAAACTGGGCAAATGTACTGCCCGGGCGGCGCCCAGGTCTCCTACCGTAGTGATGAATAAAGAATTTTGAGCAATACAATGGTTATATGTCACAGTTATTGTCCACGACATTGCAAGCGGCGCGAAGGCCAGCGGACCTTGGTCCTGCTCTTCGTGCCCGAGCGCCGCAGGCGCGAGTGCCCGCAAGTTACGAAGCCGTGTTGAATGCAATCGTTATATTTATGCCCAGGCCGTAAGGCCTGGGCAAGCGCACGATAAACGCATGAATGGGATCATGAAACGCGATGCAGGTGAGCTCACATTTCACCATAACAAAAGGAGGTTTAGTACATAGTTTGCCTTATCAGCGTTTGCCTTATCAGGACGTGCCCATTAAAAAGTCCTTAAATTGTCACTATAAGAAATGTGCAGATACCCTCTATACACTTCAACGATACGCTGGTTTGTCTACGGTTGAGTGAGATGGCAACATTGCACAATGAGTTAATCATCTGGGGACCCCCCAAAATAATTTGGGGACCCCCCCCCCCCCCCCCCCACCCCCCGACCCACAGGTTGAGAACCACTTCTCTAGAGGACCTGCCATGATCACACACACACACACATGACCCATCTAACACACTAGATAGAACACATGACGCGATGAGTAAAAAAAAACGAGTGAGAGAGACTGCAGAGTGAAGAGACAGACGGACGCAGACACGGAGATGGAAGTCAAAGCCCTCCTGAGTGACAGGGACAGGAGCCAGCGCTGGCAGACGTCAGCGCTGGGGTCCATGGGGGGGGAGGACACTGATTGTGACAGGGACACACATGGAGTCACAACACCTATAGCACAGCTAGCATGTGTGATGGCAGGCAGGCACTCGTGAGTCACGAATCTCTGCGACACTTTGGAAAGAGAATAATAAGCTTCATTGAAAATATGGAGAGAGAGAGATTGTACATATTTGTACCTGTTTTATTTTATGTTGATTGATCGTATTGTATTGTGTACACTTTTGCATTGGCAATGTAAACGTATGCTTTCTCATGCCAATAAAGCCCTTTGAATTGAATTGAATTGAGAGAGAGACTCGAGAGAGATCTGCAAAAAAAAGACTATAATTCGCATACAGTATGCTTCGTTGGGTCACACACACACACACACACACACACACACACACACACACACACACACACACACACACACACACACACACACACACACACACACACACACACACACACACACACACACACACACACACACACTTGCGCGTGTATGCACACACACAAACACACACGCACACATTCACACATGCCGCCTATTAACAATATTGATTTGAAATGGCCAGTCGCAGAACACCCAAAGGAGGCCCTGCTTGAAGGGAAAGCACACCCACACACACACCTGCATGGACGGAGTGCACGCCACGCACACAGCAAGGCACATACACACGCGCACACACACAACCTCAGGTGCTTGGGAACAGTCGAGGTTATGCATTCTAAATGAGCCCAATGTTCTTTTGCAATTCACAAACCACACAACACACACACACACACACACACACACACACACACACACACACACACACACAGAGACACGTGTTTACACTATGAATTCAGAACGGCAGCAGCACATACACACAATAGCAATCAGATAACAAACAGTTTGATCTGTGGCAGCGTGCAGACACACGTGGTTTCCTGGGTGAAACTACCGAGTCAATGAGTTCACAACAACAGCACAGATAGAGAGAGAAATACCATTGAGAAAAACAAAAAGTAAAATAATAGAATACTTACAGGGGGGAGAAAACAAGAGAAAGGGGTCCCTCAGGTTGCTGGGGGACTAGGGTAGGGGGGGAACCGGGGGGGTCGGAGTGGATTTAAGATCAAACTGACTGAGAGAGAGGCGCAGAGATGGAGAGGGCAAAGAGAAGGGAAGACAGAACTTTTTTTCCCTTGTTGCAGCGCGTTGGTTGTTGGTTTCAGTGAAGCTTTCCTTTCATGTTCTCTTCATGTCTTGTGTTGAGTCCCGGGGTAGAGTCCTGAGTCCTGAGGTCCCTCCTAAAGGTGACACGCCGTGAGGAGAGGAAGCAAGGAAGTAAGGAGGCAAGGAAGGTGTGGACTTAAACTTCTTTCTTCTCTCCTGTATTCCTCTCTCTCTCTCACTCTCCTTCTCTCTCTCTCTGTAGTTCTCTCTGTGAATCCGCTCTTCTCTCTTCCTCTCTCTCTCTCTCTCTCTCTCTCTCTCTCTCTCTCTCTCTCTCTCTCTCTCTCTCTGCCCCCTGCCACCCTTTCCCCCCTCCCGTCACGTCCCCTGGATCCTCATGGTGCCAACTGTGACCGACTGTCAAACCCCACACCCAACCCCGGCCCCCTCCCCCACCTCCCCCTCTCAATCTCTCTACACTACAGTATCTCTCAGAGACCTGGTGTCCCCCCTTCCAGCCGACCCCCTCGCACCCTTTTCCTCCCTTCACACCCGGTAGCCACAGGCCATCCAGGACCCCCCCGGCCCCCCGGACCCCCCTTGGCCCCCATGACATCTGCTGTCTGACTGAGTGACGGCTGCAGAGTATACTGTAGTTATAATTTGTGTATATTGTTTGGCGCTGCGTTGATAAGTAGTTCCCAATGTTTGAATGAATGGACCATTGTAAGTGCTTTGAGTTTGCAATATGCTTAGAAAAGCGCTATAAAATTGCAATCCATCCATTATAGAAACTTTAAGTAGGCTACTACTATTTTTTGTTGTGTTGTTGACTTTTTCAACTGTTCTCAACACTTTATATATATTTTAAATTAGTTTGCTCTGTATGGTTGATTCTTCTGTATTGTTGATTCTTCTGTATTTTATTGTTGATTCTTCTTTCTACGTACAAGAATTTCACAAAAAAATTAAAGTGTTACAACTGGTCAGCCAAAGGCGATATAGGCATATATGTGATTACACTGATTGTACATCTGTTCTTGAGATAATTGTTCATCCTCAATATCTTGAAGGCTAATTTGACCTTTGGGCGACACACTTAAGTCGGTGTGTCCAAATACGTAGTTACTGCACTCTGAAGAGTCCTTTTTCTTTTTCTTACTTTCCTGTAACTTGTAACCTTAACTGCTCTGGGCGACTGAATTTCCCCCTTGGGATAACAAAGGTATCTATCTATATGGGCTCGTCAGTGTTTGTGATGTTGCACGTGTTTATTCACGTGGAAGGATAATAATGATGTACATAATAACGTTAAGGGGTCTTAGCTGCATGACGCGGGGCCCTCCCGTGAGCTAAGGGATGAAATGGTTTTTTTTTCCTTCACATTTTAAATGTTCATGGATATCTCATCAGCTATCGGGGTCTAAACATTGGGCCCGATTCATCAATCCGGTCGTAAATATAATGTAAATAAAGTGACTAAATCTCACTTATATTTCTGTTTTACCTTCAAAATCCCTTCAAAATCCCAGACAAAAAACATTGTTGAATCTGATCCCCCTACTTGGGAATTGTCCTAAATGCCGGTAAGATCGAAATATGAGCGTAATTTGGCCGTAAAGTGCTTGATGAATCGGGCCCATTGCATCTCCATGAAGTAGATCGTTGTTGTCAGGTGGAAACCGTTTGTTTTGTATTGATCATTTTAAAAATCAGCAAAAAGCAATTTAGTCATAGAGCTTGTGACTAAAATAATAACCAGATGCGATCTATTGGGACACAGGTTTTATTAGATTTCTTTTTCCATTTCCCGAAAAGTTTTGATCACAAAAGGTGAAAAAAGGTAGTCGACGAAGATTTTCCGTCTAGGAAATCAACACTGGATCAACTCTCATCCTCCATCCAGCTCTGCAGGCAGCAGCTCTATGGAAGACACAGGCTTCCCCAGAGCCAAGGCCCAAACGCTAGAAACATTCAGCCCTGACGTTATGTTCATTGATTCTCTGCACTAACAAGGCAGGGGGGGGGGGTCCATGCCTCTGGGATGGTGTTTTCCTCTGGTGTTTCAGTCCGAGTGTATCAAAGGGTGCGTTCGGAAATGCGCACCGGGTGGACTGCGCGGGCGTTTTTCGTGGGCTTATAAATATAACGATTGCATTCACCACGGCTTCGTAACTCGTGCGGCGCTCCGCCGGCCGCGCGGCCCTGGCCCGCTCTTCGCGGCCACTCGCGCCTGCGGCGCTCGGGGGCGAAGAGCAGGACCAAGGTCCGCTGGCCTTCGCGCCGCTTGCAATGTCGTGGACAATAAAACGAGCGCACCCTTTGATACACTCGGACTGAATCACCAGTAGAAAACACTCTCTCCCATGCCTCTGCTTTTGATATCTCCTCACTTTGGGGGGGGGGGGGGGGGTCCTTGTTTTATTGTCGGTAGCAGGGATCATGTTTTATCCCTGCTTGTCTGTAGATCGGCTGTTGTCGGTTCTGAGAAGTATATAGGGATATATACTCCCCTTCTCTGTTTTTTTATTTTAACAAATCAAACCCCGCTAATATGTAGTATGGGTTAGATATGGCGCAGTGGGGTCATTTGGGGCATCAGGGAATGGCAATTGTCACCCCCTAGTTTTCACATTGAACCTTAAATTCAGTTAAATTCACAATGTGAGGCGTTGTGATCTTGTAGAGCTGCTATTTTCACAATACTGTATTTATCTGTGGAACCGAATCAAACTAAATACTTCAACTCCTAGACTTCCAAGTGCTTATCCGGTTAGGGGTCCCCAGTTCACATAATTATGATGTTTTTGTTTTTGTTTTGTTTTTTTTTGGGGGGGGGGGGGGGTGAGAGGTCACGGCGGTTGAGAACCACTGCTCTATTGGGGACATATAAGTTCATCAAATCTAATTATCTTATCTTAGCTTAAGCCCAGGCAACAACACCTGCAATGACCAGGCGATGCAACACAAAACTGTCACAATCCATTGCAGAGAGAAGTTGCAGCATGTGTGAATTGCAGGTCGGCACACTTTGGGGGATTCTGTCGCAACTTCTCGCAAGTGGGTTGCAAGTTGCGACTCGTTGTATTGCCAATCATTGCTGTGGGGGACTGGGCCTCATCTTACAGCAGTAATTACTTCATCATACATTTAGAGTACAAAAGGACCCAATGCAAAAAAGCCTTTGCGCTTTATTAGGGTTTAAATCCTTTTAGTAGACCTGGTATCTGAACTATACTGTCATGTACTTTTTCTATGCAAACTTCTAATAAAGTATTCAATCAATCAATCAATCAATCAATCAATCAATCAATCTTCTCTGGATCAAGCAAGAATCTCAAAAATGTCTGCGGCCCATCCATCTTATCACTTAATACAGCAGCCGAATCATTTTCAGAGCATGTTATTTTAATGATCGGTCATTCAGTTCCCACAATTGTTTTTAAAGAAACATACACCAATGATGGATTTTTATTTTATTTTTATATTCAGTGATATTAACATTACATTATGAGGCAAAGGGAGAGCAGAGCCCAGGATTACATCTTAGGCAATTGGCACTGTGTGAAAAAATGCATTACAAAAATCATGGGATAAAAATTATAGGAAAAAATAATAATAATTGTAGTGTTTTGTCAATTATTTATCAAACATAAATTGCATCCGTTAATGGTTTCTGAATAGTGGGCAGAAGGTACATTCATTGTGAAAGCTTTCCTTCCCCCACAGTCTAACCACAGCAGGCTTTGCAGCACAGAGAAGTGTTTCACAAAATCTATTAGCTTTACACCCAGAAAATATTTGGTGTCTGTCCGGGACACAAACTTATAAAAAACATGTTAAAAAAATAGACGATCAACATTGTGAGCTTGAAGATCGACTATTTTCTGAACTTCTGAAGTTGACGTTGTTTTTCTTTTTAGAATAATGTCCTTTTTATGTTGGAAAGAGAGTGTTTACTCACACACAACCCAGAGTGAGCGACCCAGAAATGGGTGCCGACCCACTGTTTGGGCAGCAGTGGTCTTACTGTAGCTCTCACTGGGTTGACATGCAGATTAAGTGTGAGTGCGTAATGAAAGTAACTGCAGCTGTGGTTTTACGTTACCTTGTGGCCCTGCAGCCTGCAAGGAACTCCTACAGGTCAGCACAGATCTAGGCCTGTCATGATTATGACATCATCGCATGATCAGATTTATTTATTTTTCTATTTAATTTTTTGGCATAAGCATCAATTTGTATAAAAACTGCTGGATGAAATTAACAGAGATTCATAATTATAATTATTTCCATAACCGCAGGCATCCATATTGTGGTCATTTTGGGGCAAACATTTTCAAAAATATTGAGAAAGTTTAATACATTTGCAAAACCTTTTAAAAAAAAGCAGATCTACACAATCTCACAACGCGCAATGTGACGTTTTGTATAACGTCTATAATTGTACAATATTCATTTGGATTATTGGTATTGGTCATTGTCAATCATTTCTTTGTATATTTAAGTTATTTGTCATATCTGCGCCCTGTGTACTTTTTATTTACAAAACACATTTTTGTTGAATGGCAAAAACAACTCATAGCAATTATTCGTCAGCTAACATTTCCTGAGCCCCAGTGATAGCCTGGTGACATGTAATACCTGATGTACCCTGAGCGCATTTGTGCCGCCGCCAAAATACCTCTGTGTCACGATGCTTAAGGTGATTCACTGCGTGTACATGTGCGTGCATGTTCGCATGCGTGTGTGTGTGTGTGCGTGTGTAAGTGCCACAGGCCAGGGACAAGCCTAGCCTAGTAAACCAAACCTCAGGAGAGTCTGGTTTACGAGGCTATAGGACAAGCCAGCAGGGTCAGTATCCAGCAGCATTCAGTGTGATGACCAACGTAGCAAAAAGCCTTTTAGCTACATCATGTTGTTGGTCCCAAACTCCCATGGCGTCCGCGTAAACATGTGAGCGAATGCTCGCATGCATGATTGTGCGCGTGTGTGCGTGTGTGTGTGTGTGTGTCGTGCGTGCGTGCGTGCGTGCGTGCGTGCGTGCGTGCGTGCGTGTGTGTGCGTGTGTGTGTGTGTGTGTGTTTCACAGAGGGAGGAAAAAGGGGGAAGGGAGGTCATTGCAGAAGCACCTGTTCTGTCTGTTTGATGGACAGGCCGGTGTGTGCTGCTTCAGCAGGTCAGAGAGAGAGGGAGAGAGAGAGAGAGAGAGAGAGAGAGAGAGAGAGAGAGAGAGAGAGAGAGACAGAGAGAGAGAGAGAGAGAGAGAGAGAGAGACAGAGAGAGAGAGAGACAGAGAGAGAGAGAGAGAGAGAGAGAGGTGGTGAGGGGGGGGACAGAGAGAGAGGGAGGAGGAGGAGAGACCTGAAATGTGTCTGTGAGAGAGACAGCCCACAGCACACTAGTAGTGATTCTCCACCTTTTTCATTTCAAGGCCAAGACCCCACAAAATAATCATATTTGAACCGGTGCCCGTGGTAAGAAGACACTTGGAAATGTGTAAGAGTTTAGGCATTGTATTTCGTTTCACCCGGTTCCGGTTCCACAGATAAATATTATGAAAATAGCAGACAAAAACAAGGCCTCGCTTATATCTTTTCCTCTTTTGTGTATTATTTGACAATTTGGCAAAAGATTGACCAGTTTTTATAGTAGTTTGTTGATTACTCTTGATGCACTAATAGTCTTTTATCTTTTTTAGGTATCAAAAAGGTCTGAAAAGTCCTTAAATTGTTACTTCGGCTGTCATCTGTCACACACACACACACACACACACACACACACACACACACACACACACACACACACACACACACACACACACACACACACACACACACACACACACACACACACACAAAATCATGTGGGGACCACCCTGGGGGTCATCGACCACAGGTTGAGCATTAGACCACGGAAATCCTCAGTATTCAACCTCGAGGGTGTGTACAAAATGGAACCAAATGGAGCCGTGCATTCTCAGAGTTGGACTCTTATGGGTTAGCTTGGACAGACAGAGGCTGAGTGAGACCATGAAACACAGAGAAAGAGTGTCTTGAAATGTTTTGTACCATAGTGACTGCTACACCTCACAAAAGTGATGCTATTTGCTTCAAAAGCTCTATAGAACGCTCTATAGGAAGCTCTAAAGAAAGCTCTAAAGAAAGAAGCCTTTCATGGTTTTGTAAGCAGTTTTTTTTCCCTAAGTTGCCAATGTGACAAAGCTCTGTTTACACAAAGTTTCTCAGTTTTGATCTTCCTTTTTCTTTTTCTTTTTTTTATCCCACACTTTTGTTACAGCTTCTGCCCTGGTTGGACGTAGCGTAACGTTATTCCTACCAGTTCCTTTCCCCTTTTGTGAGGGTGCCTACCCTAGGGGACACAGGGAGAAGATGCAAACTCCACACAGTAAGGCCCTTTCGCCAACCCCAGCTAGGGTATGGTCACTGAGAGAGAACACGCCCCCAGTACCCACAGCGTCCCCGGCGGGAGTCAAACCCAGGACCTTCTAGCTGTGAGGCGACAGCCACCATGCCCCCTCAGTTTTGATCTTCTATGCTTGACACTTGCTTTGACACGTATGTTTTCTCACGCCAATGAAGCTCCTTTGAATTGTATGAGAGAGAGAGAGAGAGAGAGAGAGAGAGAGAGAGAGAGAGAGAGAGGGGAAAGAAGAAGTCACAGCCTGGGGGAACAGGAAGAGCAGAGTGACGGCAGAGAGAAGGAGGCTGGCAGCCATTTTATCTGATGTGGAGTGGAGGAGGACGGGATGGTGTTTTTTACTGGTGTTTCAGTCCGAGTGTGGGGAAAGGGTGCGTTCGGAAATGCGCACCGGACTGCGCAGGCGTTTATCGTGGGCTTGCCCAGGCCTTACGGCCTGGGCATAATTATAACGATTGTATTCACCACGGCTTCGTAACTCGCTCCGCCGGCCGCGCGGCCCTGGCCCGCTCTTCGCGGCCACTCGCGCCTGCGGCGCTCGGGGGCGAAGAGCAGGACCAAGGTCCGCTGGCCTTCGCGCCGCTTGCAATGTCGTGGACAATAAAACGAGCGCACCCTTTCATACACTCTGACTGAATCACCAGTAAAAAACACTCTCTCGGAGGAGGACATTGATCCGGCATGCTGACCAATCAGAGAGGGGCGTTGGAGGAGAGCTAGGAGCATCATGGGGCCAATTAGGGTTTCCATGGAGCAGACAAACATCTGTCACACACAATGATGGCTTCATGGAACATCTGGAGACATATGGTCAAATGGTTGCTCTCATATCCTTGTTGTCGGGCGGAAACCTTGTATGTCCAAAAACACTTTTGTATTTACAGGGTTCCCACACATTTTTACCAATTAGTTTCCAAAACGTTTCCAAAACTTTTGCAGAATATTTAAACCAATTTCCAGGACTATATAACAATAATTCAGCTCAATAACAGGTCGCTGACTCCTATGTGCAATGCCCAAAGACAGGTAGTGTATGGCAGTGGTTCTCAACCTTTTCAGGCCGTGGCCCCCGAAATAATCATGTTTTAACTGTGGACCCGGCACCCTGACGAGCACTAAGAGTTGAGGAATTTTGTATAACACGGTTCTATTGTGAAAATAGCAGATCTACCTGCTCTCATGTAGATCTGCTATTTTCACAATGTCTGCCTCTAATATTTGACAGTTTGGCCCATGTTTAATTTGTCATTTCAGAGGTATTAACAAAATCAATAACCAAAGACAATGCAGAGCTATTTTTTCCAGGACCCTTGATAAATTCCAAAACTTTTCCAGTACTGGAAAAATATTTTTCTAATTTCAAAATATTTCCAGGAATTTCATGACCGTGGGAACCCTGTATTTATCATTTTACCAGTTCCACCACCGGCTGCTGTTTACACCGCGGCAATGGCGGCGACGCTCTCTACAGGGGAGTGCTCAGGAAGACGGTCTATTAGTGTAAGTCAGAAAGAAATACTAGTAAGACGCCTCAGAGCGACATGCAACCTCGTCCTAAAGGGCGAGGTCGCGCCAATTCTTGGCCATCTGGCCAGTGACGTATATCGGACCAGTTACCCATAGATGGAGATCCATGTACTGTATATAGTACATCCCTTTTATGCCCATACATGGAGATCCCTGTCTGGACCAGCCGCACATATATGGGCTGTCTTCCTCCATATATGGGCATTCCCATATTGAAGCCCTGTTAGATATGGGCTTAATATTGATGACATCAGGGATCTCCATATATGAGCATAAAAGGTATCCTGTTAGAGTGGTTCCCATGACATCACAACATACAATATGTTTTATGCCCATAAAACATTTTACTGTGATGTCACCTGTGATATCGCCTGTGATGTCACAGTGATGTGTCAAGGGAACCAACCCATAGACCGTAAAAATGTGTACACACGGAGACAAGCTGTGACATTTCTCATGGTAAACTGCGACCTTCTGTCACAATAAATCTTCAAAACCTTGAAAAAAAAATTGTTTTCTTTGTGATACCATACTAAATGTTATGTTAATTGCAGTGATCCAAGCCGGGAACACAATTGATTGATGGACCACTAACATATCGTCGTTATCGAGTGGAAAGCTCGTATCTCCAAGTTTCTTTCGCAAAGTAAAGCCCTTCTTCATCATACAAGGCCGTCGCACAAAAGTAGTTAAAACAGGCGATCTACAAGCACACAGCGCCTCGCGGTGCGAGGCGTTGTGTGCTTGTAGATCGGCTGTTTTTGCTAGTTTAAATCATTTTTAAAATGATAAATGCGAAACGGTTTTGGACATACAAGGTTTTCACCCGACAACGACGATATACATGCTCTGAAAATGCCCATCACGGCATCACAGCCCACCCATCTGACCACTTAACACTACACCACTGATTATAGCACCTTTATCCTAAACACTTTACAATGTGTGTTTCATTCACCCATTTACCCATTCACACTCACATTCACACTCACACACTCACACACATTCACACACCAATGGCAATCATGCATGCATGGCACCAACCTGCACAGCAGGTGCTTGCAGTGTGTTGCTCAAGGACACTTCCTCCACACTAACCCAGGGGCAGCCGGGGATCGAACCTGGAGCCGCTTCTGCCCCTGGTGCAGAATGTAGAAAGAAAGAAAAAAAAGATACAATTTACAATTTAGGCATTTAGCAGACTTAATCCAGAGCGATTTACAATAAGCAGGAAATACACCAGTAAGACGCCCTAATCGGGAGATAAGCGACTGTCAGGTCGCAGCGTGATTTGAGAGCAAAATGTGTAGGAGCAGTGTCCAAAAAAGTGTTTGAAAGAATCGGCCTGATGGTGGCGCTGTATGGGAGAGATCCATGTTGATGACATGAGTGTAGACATATTGTGTTCCGATTTGAAGTGCTATGGGTTTAGGTGGAGTCTGAAGAGGTGAGTCTTCAGGCCACGGCGGAAGCTAGGGGAGTGAATCTGTAGTTCTAAGTGCGACAGGGAGTTTATTCCACAGTTTGGGGGCCAGGAGGGCAAACTGCATAAGTTAAAGTTAAAGAAAGAATGAAAGAAATGCTGAGAATGTGTGTGCCATTCATGAAAGTTAGCTGTCACCATTCTCGCTCACAAGCAAGCACATGCAACACACGCACACACTCATGACTGCATCACACATTATTGGAAGAAGGTGATGTAATGGCTTTTTCCTCCGTCCATCCCCTCCCATCCCCCTCCCCCTCCCCCAACCAGGACCTCCCTCTCTATGATTAACACCTGTTACTCTCCTTCTTTCTCTCCCTCCCTCCCTCCCTCCCTCCCTCACACATGAGTGTTTAATCCCACAGTCTGGAGAGAGGATGGGGGGATGAGAGAGAGAGAGAGAGAGAGAGAGAGAGAGAGAGAGGGGGGGGGGGGGGGGGGGGGGGGGGGGGGGGAGAGATGCTGCATGGTTGTAACCTTTCCCCTTCCGCCATATCTGAGCCCTCTCTTGTCATTGTGGACTGACTCTCCATTAAAACACACACAGAGACGCGCAAACGCACATGCACGCACATGCACGCACGCGCACGCACGCGCGCGCGCACGCACGCGCACACACGCACACACACACACACACACACACACACACACACACACACCATGATTGGTTCTTCGCAAAATAATGAATTCACGTGAAGTAGAAGGACAATGCTTTGTGTTTTCTTTCCTGTGGAAAGCTCATTTCACATTCATTGCCAAAGCGTTCACAATAAGGTCAGAGTGTGGAGGGTATATCTCACTGGTTCTACTACCCTCTCTGTAGCTTAACCCAGAGGAGTACATCACTGGTTCCACCTTATAGGCTATACCAGGGGTCTTCAACAGGGGGTCCGGGACCCCTAGGGGGTCCTCAGAGTTACTACAGGGGGCCCTGCAAATCTTTGAGTGATAGAAACGTTTTCTTCTTTTTTTTATATATATTATCCACTAGAACCATACAGTAGTGTCCATATTCTGAGAACTCTAGCTGATCTACAAGCTCACAACGCCTCGTGCTGTGAGGCAATGTGAGCTTGTAGATCTGCTGTTTTCACTAGTTTGGGTCGCAAGCAAACATTTAATTTTGCATTTTGTGTCACGAGCTAAACGGTTTGGGAACACTGGTGTAGCCTATATTATTTCAAAACATAAAAATATTATAAAATAACGTTTTCATCAATTAAAAACAATTCCAACATTTTCAAAAGCATTTCCTAAATAAAGGAAACGAATAATTTATGCATTTCATAAATTACAAACCAAATTACTGAATGTCAATTGTCCAGTCTCCAAGTTTCCCTCAGAATATGTATGACAGTGATTAACTATGACACTATGGCACATTATGACTACACTAGTAGTGAGAGCACAAATGTGTGCACTCTCAGAATTACAGATGTGCAGTGCTATGGTCATTCAGGGACGTCAATTGGGTATGGCAGGGGTATGCAGCTGCCATAACCTGGGTCCAGGGGGGAGAATACAAGTTACTTTAAAATATAAATCCATGAATGTCTCTTTGTCTATCTGAGCTGGTTATTATGTTGTTACATTCAAATAACAACAAATGCAAAATTTAACAAGGTATTATAATGATATTCTCCACACTTGTATTCTCCCCATTTTAGTATATTCCCAGGTTCCGCAGGTCAGCTGCACAGGTGCAATTCATTATTGTTAATTGTGGCACGTTTACTACATTATGCCAAGTTAAGCTGCACTTAATTGGACAACTATTCCAGACTGCCATATCCAGCCCAAGAAACCATAGAAATGTTGGGGGGGGAAATAGAATGTACTTCTTAAAATAAATGTATCATGTCTGTTGCTAAGGTATCTTCGCGTGCGTGCAAGACACCAGTCATGTTGCCATACCTTAGCTTATTCTGAACTGACACCGCTGTGGTCATTCAGGGCTATCTATCTCTTTGAGTGTTTCTGGTAATATTATTGTCCTCCCATTTTGTATGTCCAAAAATGTAATTCTGACAAGAAAAAAGAATCCACCACAAGCCAGCATGGCGATGACCCCTGGCCTGGTTGTAGATTGGGGTCCCAAAAAATGTGAAGATTCACAGTGAGAATCACTGCTTCAGAGGATACACAAACAGCACTGCTATGGCTATGGGCAAGCAAGCACCACCACCACATCACAAGAGTAAGAGTGCCCTCACGTGGTGGCAGCACGCAATGACAAGCAATGTGTGTTGGATCATGATCCGTGTGTTTCTGTTTACTCTTCCATCATTCATTCTGGCTCGGACTGACTGACTGTCAACAACCATGGTCAACTCTAACCGCACGTCCAGATACAGTAAACATGTCAGGGTTTCAATGTCACGGGGCAAACGTTGCAGCGTGCAGGCAGGCAGAGCCAAATTGATGCACTTTGTTAAATCGTCGTGTCTCGCTCAGTCTCGCCAATCTATCCATCCATCCATTCATCTGATCCACCCACCTCTGTATCCTTCTCTAAACATTCTTCTGCTCCTCCAGTCCTTACTTCAATCGCTTGGCTGGACGCCCTGCGTCACAGTCAGAAGACGCTGGGCACTGGCAGCAACGTGCGCACGTGCTCCACTGAAGCAGGGGCGTCACAAGGGGGGAAAAGTGGGACTGAGTTACCACTAGAGCCCAAGGCAGATATAGGCTACAAGCTCACAGCGCGGCACCGAGTGCTGAAAGCTTGTAGATCTGCTATTTTTGAAAAGTCGTGAAAATGTGTGCAAATCTTTGATTTTTAAGCGAACATTCGTAACTCTCGTCCCTGGAACGAAATATTTTGAGATTGGGGTCCGTGGCCAAATACATATCATTTTGGGGGTCCTTCACGTTAAAAGGTTTGAGCACCACTGACATAGGCCTATAGGTCTATATTGTTTTAACCTTGGGATTTGAAATATTCAAAGATTTTCACGATTTTTCAAAAATAGCAGATCTACAAGCTTGCAGCAGCGCTGTGAGCTTGTAGGCCTATAGGCCTATCTGTTATTTTTCAATAGTTAAAGTACCCAGGGCCCAGAATTTTGTGCGACACCCCTGCACAGATGATCACTGTTCTCACTCTGTCCATATCCATCTGTCTGTCAGGTGCTTCACTTTGAAGCCACATCCAAACTGGAACACACACACACACACACACCTGCACGCACACGCACACTCGCACACACACAATTCAATTCAATTCAATTCAATTCAATTCAAAGGGCTTTATTGGCATGAGAAAACATACGTTAACATTGCCAAAGCAGAAGTGTACACAATACAATACAATCAGAACAAAATATATACAGGTGAAAACAGTTTTCATGCATCACAGTAACGTGCAGGCAGAGCAGTGATATATACAATGGTTTTTAAGGTTGTTGGGTTCCATTTGATATCCTTCTCTTATCACAGCAGCTCACGAATCTTGCTGCTGTGTTTGCACATTGTTTTACTTCCCCCAGCAGGTATGGGAGTTTTTCATCATTGGTCATATTTTGAAACTCTCCTTGGGTGGTTATGATCTGTGGGAAGTATGTGTCTCTGATGTCTTGGTACAGCGGACAGGTGGTTAGAAAGTGTAGCTCAGTTTCCACTTCATTTTGTGTGCAGTGGGTGCAAAGTCTGTTTTCTCTAGGGAGCCAGGTATGCCTGTGACGTCCTTTCTCGATTGCAAGACTGTGCTCACTGAGTCTGTACCTAGTCAAGATTTTTCTTTGTTTTGGGTCGGCCACCTTGCTCAGGTATTCTGCCATGGTGTATTCTCTGTTTAGGGCCAAATAGCATTCTAGTTTGCTCTGCTTTTGGGTTGCTTGCTTCTCTCCAATGTGTCAGGTAGCTTTCTTTCTGCTGTTTTATAATTTGGTTTAGTCCAGTGAATTGTCTGTCTGGTGGCTCTGCTTGTGTTTGTGTACAGAGTTCCCGGACCAGTTGGCTGAGGGGGCATCTCTCTAGGGTTTCTCTGTGTGTGAGTGCCTTGTTATGAAGTGCATCTGGGTCACTTTCTTTTAAGTGGTTATAAAATTTGAATGCTCTCTTTTTTATTTTGATTATGAGAGGGTATCGTCCTAATTCTGCCCTGCATGCATTATTTGGTGTTTTCCGCTGAATTCTGAGAATTGATTTGCAGAATTCTGTGTGCAGGGTCTCTATTTGATGTTTGTCCCATTTTTCAAGGTCTTGGTTTGCGGCTGGTCCCCATATCTCGCAACCATAGAGGGAAATTGGTTCTATCACAGAGTCCAGTATTTTTAGCCAGGTTTTTATTGGGATGTCTATTTTGATGTTCCTTTTGATGGCATAGAAAGCCCTTCTTGCCTTGTCTCTCAGGTCTTTTACAGCTTGGTTGAAGTTTCCTGTGCTGCTGATGTTTAGGCCAAGGTAGGAGTAGTTTTTTGTTTGTTCTAATGGGATTGTATTTAGAAAGAATTGCTGGTTTTGGCGGCTGGATCTCTTTTGAAATATCATGATTTTAGTTTTGGTTAAGTTTACTGTAAGGGCCCACGTCTGGGAGAATTTGTGCAGGAGATCGAGTTGCTGCTGCAGTCCTTCTTTGGTTGGAGACAGTAGCAGCAGGTCATCTGCAAAGAGTAAGCATTTGACTTCTGTTTTGCCTAGGGTGATGCCTGGTGCTGCAGACTGTTCTAAAGTTTTTTACACACACACACACACACACACACACACACACACACACACACACACACACACACACACACACACACACACACCTGGAGTTCTGCTCACACAAACTAGATAAATGGTCATTGTTATGCAATGAGGTGCTAGCTACAATGTCATCTCACTTATAGGCACATAAAGCACCCCATTCTGGCTGGAGTGGAGACTGGTTTGCGGTCAGTGTGTCTGTTAGTTGGCCTAAGAGTTAGTTTATTAATATCAATAATAAAACATCGGAGGGGCCTTCCATAATGCATTGATTCTCAATGGTCCTTGGGAGGGGGGTACCAGACTGTCAGGGGGTCCCCAGCTAAATTTGTCAATATAGCGTCACAATCATTTTAACCACTTTAACCATATTTTATATTTTGGCTATTAAAAAATAGCAGATACATATGGTGCGTTGCTTCGAGAAACATTTTTAACGAAAACCTTTGCTTCCGGAGGTCCCTGCCATAAGATATTTAGGAGATGGGGGTCCACAGCCTAATACATATGATGTGGGGGTCCTAACAAGTTTGAGAGGCACTGCAATAATGGAACACATGTTAGTTTGGTAGGTTGGCTTCTTTGAGAGACGACGGAGTAAAAACGAACCAGGAATCTCCCATTTCCCTACAAGCTGTGAGCTTGTATAGGTCGGCTAATTGTGGTGCCCCGAGGCGGGAGCATAAATTAAGCATAACGCAGCATCATACTGAAGATATCGCTGTTGTTGAAAACCTCTTATGTCTTATTATTTTAACTTTGTGTTTTTTTTTGTTTTTTTTTTGTAAATTAACTACTAGCTCGAAGCTGCAAAGCAATGCTTTCTCGCTTTTTGAGCTTACAGATCAGCAGCTACTTTTGCTATTTTTGAATTTGAAGCCAGAAGAGTAACAGTTTCAGAGATATGAGGTTTCCACCCGACAATACAGTATGTGTTATGTTTACTACTAATCATACATCTTTAGTCAAGGCACTCAGGTGGTGCCGTGGTAAAGTCCCTGCCCAACGCGACGTTGGTTGTGGGTTCGTATCCGTCGTGGTCAGTGTTGGGTAACGCGCATTACTAATATAACGCATATTACTAATATATTACCGAAACGCGGTAATGACTAATATAACGCCCTACTAAAAAAACATCGGTAATATAATGCAGTAATGATAACTTATTTACTGCATTACTTTCCGCATTACTTTCCGTGTTACCAACCAGGGTCCCGTCGTCCCGTTTTGAGCCAATATGGTACAGATTTTTGTCGTGGGATCCATACCTCCTGTGCCTAAGCTTTCAGCCTTCCTCTCAAGTTTTGTTTCTGCTGCGCTGCTGCTGCCCCGCACAGAACGGCACTGATACGCAGGGACGTGCAGAGAATGTTAGAGAGGCAGGGGCTGACATTTCTAAAAGGGCCTTTTGGTGGACAATGAATGCAGCCTTCAGCCTCTAAAGGCTCTAACCGAGTCCAGGTTGAAGAGCTAGCTAGGAAGCTAGGAAACTATAAAGCTGTGAAGTGAATAGCTCTTCACCCTGGACTCTGATAGAGGCTTTCAGTTATGGTATGGAAAGAGGGCATTTGCATATCTTTTACCATAGTAAAAAAAAATGCATTCATGGTCTGAAGAGGGCACTTTTTAGAGATGGATAAAGGGGCAGGGGCTCAAGCCCCCTTTGATGTCTATGCGTGCACATGCCTGAGCCACACACTGTGTGGTGGAGTGCCTGGAAACCATTGCGCACAGCGAGTCAGCGCGCCCAGGTGTTTAGAGTGATTATTAGCTACTAAATTCCACAACATCAACAACTGAATAGAAAAGCTAAAATGAATGCATTACTGAGAACTATCAAATGCCTGGTTTGACAGCATTCAGCAGGTTGACTGTAGGCTGCTTTGGTGGATGGTTTCTCCGACGCACGGGCTGTCAGATAAAACATGCCCAAAACAAGAGCTATCACTCACATAACGTAACGTCAGAAACACTGAACACCCCAGCAGCACGCAGCAGTGTCACACAAAGCATGTCCGGATGTATGGAATTATTGTTCTAATCTGATAAATCCGATCATTTTCGTTGTATAGCAACTGGGTGTCAATGTACAGGGATACTGGACATCTGGGCAGCTTGATGTAAAATGTGCTCTTTTGTCCAAAATGTTAACTGAGTTACTCAGGTTTGTGTCTTGTTGTCAAACTTGTCATGTCATTATAGGCCACATTTAAGAAGGTATAGGTCTATTGTGTTTCATATGAAAAAACAGACAATAAAATATAAAATAAAATAATAAAATATATAAAATATCTAGATAATTATTTGTTCAATTTGAGTCTTCTTTTTTTTTTTTTTTTTTTTTTTTTACCAAAAAGTAATAAGTAAAGTAATATTAATATATTACTCCTACTCGGGGGGTAATATGTAACGAAATGTATTACTTTAAAATCAAGGTAATATGTAATCAGTATAAATTACTAAAAAAAGTAACGCTACCCAACACTGGTCGTGGTGCATCCGGCCTTGTCGGGCGCCTATGCGAACACAATTGGACCGTGTTCGGGAACGGCAAGCCGGGCGGGGAGGGTGTTATGTCACTGTATGTATTCCTTCGGGCCGGAGGTGGCATCCGTCAGCAGGGAGTATTGAGCGGGACGTATAGGACAAAGAGCTCCTCACTGGCAGGTCAGTCAGTAGGATACTACAGAAGTAGCCTCGGAAACCCAGACTTTTATTTTGGCGATAGGACAGAAGTGACAACACAGAAATGTTTGTGGGGACTCGGAAATAATTGGGGGTAAAAAGTAATTGGCTACTCTAAATTAGAAACAAATAAGTAATTACATTTTTCATCAAATGAAACCAAACCCTTTCTATTAGTAAAACTTAATAATCAACTACTTGAACTAACTGTTTTGAAGTCATGTTGCGACCGGAGATCACATCACAAAATAGTGTCTGCTCACGTCTCAAGGTCCAGATTACACACTAACAAAAATGGCAGCTCTGTTGTTACACAGATCCTGGACAGTTGGCTCTCTGTTTTGTGTATACGCTGTGGCAGTGGCGCCGTCATTAAAGTCCATATTATTGTAAACTTGAAAGCATCAGTCAAATCACACCTGTATAGGTGTACAGAACCTTTAGGAGGCTTTGAGCCCATGATTCCTCAAGGGGGACTGCACCGTCCTGCATGATAACAGCACTAATAATAATAATTTAAATTTTGTATATAAAGTACATTTTCGTACAGACTGACTGCAGCTCAAAGATACAAATCGACCTAAACCTCAAGAAAAACTGATCAATAATGCAACAAGATGTATAAATAAGAAAGAGAAAGAAAATAAAGCCAAAGGCAAAGTTTGAATAAGTGTTTTAAGAAGTTTCTTAGAGTTTCTGCCTGCCTGGTGTGTTCCAAAGCCTGGGGGCATTTGGAGCTAAAATATGCCTCACTGCTTCTCTTGTGACTTGTGTGTTCCTTTCAAAAAAAACGATAAAAACAGCAGCAGGTGATGATCTAAGGGTTCTACGAGGCACACATTCCTGAATGCAGTCATGACTCATGAGTCACTTAAATATTTTGGTGCAGAGCCTGTTTTAAAAACCAGAGGATGTGCAGGGCCCACGCCTCTGCTGTTGATATCCGCCTCTGGCCATTCACGTGGCCCGCTGGGGTCAGACTGAATCATTAACCCATTTAGGCCTAGAATTATTGAATTATTATTATTGAAAAATAGCTATTTTTGAAAAATCTTGACTTTTTTTCTTTGAATATATCTTTTTAAAAGCGAACATTTGTAACTCAAATATTTCCTTCTGGGTGGTCCCTGGAACAACATACTCCACATTACGAATAGATGTAATTTTGGGGCTCCGTGACGTGAAAAAGTTTGAGAACCACTGATTTAGAAGAAGGATTTAGAAGACATTTATAGAACCGGGTAAAAAAAAAAAAAAAGACTTGCACAAATGTTCACAATTTTTCAAAAATAGCAGATATACAAGCTCACAGCGCAGCACCGTTAAAGCATAAAATAATGGTTAAAGTGGTTCAAATCTAAAGTAGCACAGGTTTGCGTCATTGCCTTTTGGGCAAATGTACAGTACCTGTCCTGTTTGATAATATCATCACAATTTAACAATCCAATTAAAATGTGTATTAACCCTGGCATCAGTTCATTGGCCTGGTGGTTGGAGGGCCTGTTCTGAGACTGGGAGGTCCGAGTTCAATTAATTTCCCCCAGCCGGGTCATACCAAAGACTACAAAAATGGGACCCAGTGTCTCCCTGCTTGGCACTCGGCATGCATCAAGGGTTGGATTGGGGGTACGTCCCTGCCACATGTAAGCGTTATGTGCAGAGTGTGTAAATTGTACGTCATGTCCCTACTTGTACATCATGTACTGTATTCAGTTGTGCATCATGTCCATCATGTCCATGGCATCATGTACATTTTCATAATTTTCTTGACCGTGTACAATAGATGTCTACTTTCATGTATAACAAAGTACGGGCTTAAGTGGTTAAGCAAATGTCCTCCAGGTAGTAATATACCACAGCAGGGGTCTTTAACGTTTTCAGGCCAAGGACCCCTTAGCTGAGAGAGAGAGATGAAGCAGGGACCCCCACTACATGTTGTATAAAACTGTTGCAGATTCTTGTTTGACAGCACTGTCTTCACTCTATGTTGGATTTGTGTTAATGTGTTTTTTTCAGACATTTAACCACGTAAATCATCAATACTTAGTAAACTTAACCTTTCACATTGTACTTGGTCTGCTCTTTTTTAACCTCTAAAATTATTTTGTCAAAAATAGCCGATCTACAAGCTCTCAACAACTCAGATTGGTTATTTTTGTCTATGAAGTTCTCCTTAGAATAGGGATGCGAGGGTTCAAGTTGTGCATTTTAAAGAATTATCCTATCACACAAAGATTTGGCGGCCCCACTGTAGTAACTCTGAGGACCCCCTACGGGTCCCGGACCCCCTGTTGAAGACCCCTGTACCACAGTGTAACTCATCATTGAGTACACGTGTTTCTTTTGGCTAATGTCTTATGTAAAGCACATTGCATTGCTTTGTTGTATGTTGAAATACAAATAAACTTGCCTTATGCCCTTCGGTCTATTCTAAAATGAGCAGTCAGTTTAGTGTAAAGAGTGCTGGGGTAATACAGTCTCTCCTTTTCTTCTCCTTTTGCACAAAGTAGTGCATTGCAAGATAGAGGGCGCCAGATCCCTTTGCGTCACACCCTACCACTACTTCCTGTTCATCCACAGAGCATTGATTCTAGTTGTTTTCTCCATTATATTAAAGTGCTTTCTTTTCACTTTTTTCAACTTTTATTACTTGTCAAAATACATTTGATTTGATTGCCTCATCTTTTTACCATCCCAAGTAATAAAAGTTGAAAAAAGTGAAAAGAAATCTAATGGAGAAAACGACTAGAATCAATGCTCTGTGGATGAACAGGAAGTAGTGGTAAGGTGTGACTAAAAGGGATATGGCGCCCTCTATCTTGCAATGCACTACTTTGTGCAAAAGGAGAATACCCTTACAGCCGCATTCTGAACTACTGTAACTGCAGCTGTTTAATAGTTTCGGGGGGAGGCTATTCAATAGTAGTCGATGCAACAGATGATGAAGACATGCAAAAGCCTTTCTGCGTCTGCTTGTCAGAAAAGAGCTCTGACCTTTACAATAATGATTTAATGAAAAAAGGCAAAAGTTAGGTTATTATCTACGCCTTTAGAATATAGCCTTGTGTCTTGGCGTGCCGCAGAATACTTTGATAATATTTGGAATTTATCAATATCACTCACAGAGTAAACACTGTTTTACACCCTCTAATATACCACGGGTCAGTAAGTAAGTTTGGCCTCAGGCCAAACTCTTTCAAAGACATTAGATGGTGGGCCAGAATACAATCAATGGCTTATTTAGGACCTGGAACTTGCAACAAACATCCAACCATATAAAATAATAATAACTACCGTATATTTTGTTATAAAGGTTGTGTGTGTGTGTGTGTGTGTGTGTGTAAATGGTAAATGGTGCATTTATATAGCGCTTTTAATCCAAAGCGCTTTACATAGATTGTGCATTACATTCACCCATTCATACACCGGTGGCGGAGGAAGCCATGCAAGGCACCAACCTACTCACCGGGAGCAATTAGGGGTTCAGAGTCTTGCCCAAGGACCCTTCGACATTAACTCAGGGGGAGCCCGGATTCGAACTGGGAACCCTTCGGGATTTATACCCTTCGTGCTCTAATACCAGTTTCTCTACCCCTGAGCTATGCCGCCCCGTGTGTGTGTGTGTGTGTGTGTGTGTGTGTGTGTGTGTGTGTGTGTGTGTGTGTGTGTGTGTGTGTGTGTGTGTGTGTGTGTGTGTGTGTGTGTGTGTGTGTGTGTGTGTGTGTGTGTGTGTGTGTGTGTGTGTGTGTGTGTGTGGTACAACAATTGATAAAAAAGCATGTGGAATCAAGGTGTACACAGAAATGTTCATCGTTTTTGTGCATCCTTGAATGTGGCACTTTAATTAAAAAGTTTGGAGACAGATACTCCTTTTTGAAAAAGAGCTCTTTCATGCATGGTTCAGGGTCCCTTAGAAGTTAGAACGGAGAGAAACCATGTATTATTTAAGGCATGTGAAACAGCTTTGGTTTTTCATCCAAAGTCTCAAGGGGAAAAGTTGACAGTGAAAACATAACATATCTACACCATCCCAACCACAGCCTGTTCAAGATGTTGCTGCATGGAAAACAACTACGCAGTCTCAAAGCTACTAGACAACAGACTGCAAAAAAGCTTCTTTCCACAAACAATCAGGCATGTGACGCTAACCACGGTGGCGCAGTGGTTAGCGCTTCGCCTCACAGCTAGAAGGTCCTGGGTTCGATAGCCGCCGGGGGACACTGTGGGCGCTGGCGGCGTGTTCCTCCCTCCGCGTCATCAGCGCCCACACCCTAGGTGGGGTTGGCGATGGGGCCTTTCTGTGCGGAGTTTGCATGTTCTCCCCGTGCCCCCTAGGGTTGATACCCTCACAAAAACATGCACGTAATCCTGGTCTCAATAATGCCTCCCCCTGGCCAGCCGGGGCGCCTGATGGAGGGGAAAGGAACTGGTTGGAATAACGTGTTCCTTCCACGCGCTACGTCCAAACCAGGGAAATCTCCACTGTCAGGTGAAAAGAAGCAACTTGGACTCCTCATGCATAGAAGGAAGCATGAGGTCAGTCCGTTGCCTCCCCAGGCGCGGCAGAGGGAGAGCAGAGCCCAGGATTACATAGGCAATTAGCACTGGGTGAAAAAATGGGTTACAAAATTGTGGGATAAAAATTATAGAAGAAAAAAAAAAAAAGGCATGTGAACAAACTGTCAAAGACGAGGACCGTCCAGGGCAAAAATAATCCCTCCCCCCCACATTTGTCCCTTCCCTGCACTGTGAAGTTGTTTACAAAAAGTTAAATTGTATAAAATATACCAAACTTTATGTACAGCTGAGGATGCTTTTTTCATTCTCTTGCTCTTTTGCCCTCTTTCTTTCCTACGTCATTATTACTTATTATTACTTATTTTTTATCTTTAGATGTTTTGTTTTTGTTGTTTTGGTATTTTATATATACTGCACTGTCTGAAGGAAGCCGAACAAAAATACGTTTTACTCTTATGTACCTGTACAAAAGACGTAACAATAAAGTACAACCTTGAACCTTGAACATTCAAAGAATGGAAATGGAACTATTTGTTCATCCTACCCGGTTATCAATTCAAATACATTGCTGTCATATCCTACCTGGACTGTCAGTCAGCTATTGTAAATGATTTACAAAATAATTGTTCGGGCCAGATATTATCGCTGGCGGGCCAGTTCTGGCCCACAGTTGCCCTGTACTTGGTGTGTTCTTTTTCAATCTACACCAACTCTCTTAACCACATTACCACAAAGCATAACTCCTCGTTGAGAATCAGGGAAGAATCATAGGCTACACTGAAGATCTGAGGTCCAAAACCTCATTCACTTGAATGGTGTTAGTTTTTCTGCAGCCAGTAGGAGGGTCAATAGTGACATCTGCTGGACCATTAATGAGAATTGCAGGGGAAACAGCAGTGGAAATAGCCGATCTACAAGCTCACAACTTTCCACTATTTTTTAAATGTTTGAACATATATAAACATCTTTCAACATGTAAACGATTATGACGATTATCACAAAATAATTGCGATTATGTCAAATAATTGCGATTATGTCAAATAATTGCGATTAGACGATTATGTAATAATTGTGACAGCCCTACACACACACACACACACACACACACACACACACACACACACACACACACACACACACACACACACACACACACATTGAGGCCTTTGACCACCTAAAATGTCATAGTTTCAGTTGGAGAAAGTTTCCCACATACAGTGTATACCAGAGGAGACCAACATCATTATAACCGCCATGAGTTGTAGAACAAAGAGTCAATATTGATGCCTCAGCTGACAGACCTTGCACAGCCGGTGCCTCACGCAAATGGGCCTGACTGATCTGAACAAAGAAATTAGTTCTGGAGCACACAGTCCATTTGGCAGTGTTTTAATGGTGCGAAAAGGCTAGACTAACGCTTCAAGTTGAAATGTTAGTTTAGTCCTTTTGCACCATTACAAAATTGCCAAATTGACCTTGTGTTCCAGAACAAATGTCTTTGTTCAGATCATGACCGCCATACTGTATTATTTCGCTGCTTTGTCCGTGCCTATACAGCTTTTAAAGGGGCCACACCATGCATATGAGTTCGCAACTTGCTTAGAAAAGCGCTATAAAAATGCAATTCATTATTCATCATATAAAACTATATTTTTGAAGCGGTGAAAGCCGCTTCCAAGGAGTGTATCGTGTGTCCAGGATTGAGGATTGGTCAAGCTTCACATGGCAATTTGGCCCTCCAGATAAAATCATTCATTCATTCAGAATTCATAAAAACATAGAACTGAAGCACAGATCTAGAACATAGAATGTATAGATCTAGAACACAGATTTCATAGCTCTAGAACACATAGAATGAAAATTCACCGCTTCACTTCGAACCGAGGTTTGATTTTTTTTAATAAATATTGGCTCAAAATACGTTCTTAGACAGGTTTAAGCCTCAACAACCACTCAGATAATACATGTTCATGGTCAGTTGTTCTTTCATTCCAAGGCTTTTCAGCTGCAATAGCAAAATGTCCTTTTTTGGTTCAGGGGCGCTCTGGAGAGGAGTTTGTCTGTCAATCATCACATCCCTCCACCCTCCTCACCACTTAACCCCGCCCACCGCAGTCTCGTTAGAATATGGCCCGCCTCTCATCCCTTTGAGGAAGCAAAACTTCAGTCTGAAGTGGAGGGGGGCGGTACTATGGAACTCTATGGAACGCTTTTCAGGAGAGAACCGTTCTGACACACACACTCAGAAAATCACAGAGATGAAAGGCAAGGCTTAGAGTTAATAAATTGTGTTTTTTTTATAGGAAAAGACACTGGGAAGAATAAAAAACAAGAAGAAAATTGGAAAAAAAATATATAAAAAAAATTATTATGGTGTAGCGTAACACCTTTAACACCAACCCAAACCAGGGACAGTTCATTGAACAAATCAATTCAATCAATCGATTTTAATCAAATACATACATTTTGGTTGGGAATTGATTTTTATATGTTTTTGTAGTGAAATTAGCAGATCAAAAATCTTACAATGCATTAACGAAGTATAACATAGGGCTTAAAAGGGGATGAAACTCTATGCTGATTAATTTAGTTTGTTTTCCAGTTTAGGTTTAAAAACTACAGCAGGGTAAAACTAGCTCTGGTCCATAGCGTTAGTGGAGTTCTCCCTAACGCTATGTTCATCTACCTCCCAAATCCTTGGCAAATCCGCCGTCTGGTCCGAAAATAACAAAAACTGTTTCGCATCTCAGCAAACCAAAGGTATCAGTGGACAGTTGAAAGCTTAATCTACTTAGTGGACACGGTCTGAGCCCCCCATCACACGCTTAAAATACATTTCTAGGGCAAAATGAAAAATATTCCACCGGATGGAGACTCCATTTCTTCTAGTTTTTCACAATTTGTCGTCGCCATCACGGTGCCGACTCAGTACTGCCGCGCAGGTCAGAGGACCGAATTACACAGGATTTGGGGGGTAGCATAGTGTTATGGAGAACTCCACTAATGCTATGGACCAGAGCAAGGTAAAACATGGTAAAGAGAGAGTGGCAACAAGTCCAAAATCCTTGATCGTCACATGCGACATTACTTACTGTGTGTAGACATGGATCAGTTTCCACAAGTTCTCTGGTGGGCCATTTGAGTGCTAAAGAGACAGAACTGTGAGCTGAACATGCTGATCGACTTGTCACAAAGCAAAGACAGTTTGTGTCTTATGCGATTTGTGCAAATTCATAATTGTGAAACTTGTGAAATTGGACATTCTGTATAAATGACCAGTTCTACTTTTGGTACTTTAAGTATATTTTGATGCCAATACTTTTGTAATTTTGCTCAAGCAATACAGGACATTTACTTGCAACAGAGGTTGCATCATCACTCCGTCCTTTCCCCAACGCCAGGGGCGTCACAAGGGGGGGAAAAGTGGGACTGAGTTAATAGGGCCCAAGGTGGAGGGGCCTTAATTATTTTATACTTTAGCTATTGAAAAATAGCAGATATACAAGCTCACAGCGTGGCACCTAGTGCCGTGCTGCGAGGCTTATAGATCTGATTTTTGAAAAGTTGTGAAAATTTGTAGCCTACATGTATTTTTTTAAGCAAACATTAGTAACTCAAATTTTGCTTCTGGGGGCACAAATGTTTACGATTTTTCAAAAATAGCAGATCTACAAGCTCGCAGCACAGCACTCGGTGCCGCGCTGTGAGCTTGTATATCTGCTATTTTTCAATAGTTAAAGCAAAAAATAATGCGGTCCCAGTATAAATGGGTTAAACCCCCCAACCCCCATCAACATTCAGGGAGGGCCCGCAGTGAATCCTTGTACCCAGGGCCCAGAGTTTGGTGGGCCACCCCTGCCGCTGATCAATACAACAGAACAGAACAGAGCATTTCATCCAGCCAAAGTGTTCTCATAGAGAGCCACTGACCAGCTGGTGTAATAATAATAAGGAATGGGAACGAGCCACGCGGACCCAATCAGGTCAAGCGAGGCGATAGGGTATTTAATAAGCTATCGTGGAGCTTAGCTCTGTCGGGCTCGCTGACTTAAATGGACCGGAAAATTGAGGGGGGAGAAAAAACAGAAGCCTATCTTACAGACCCAATTATTCCCTGGAGCCATTCCACCCCTGGTCAGCCCACCAGCACATAAATAAATCTGTCTTATAGTGGAGTGGGGGTGGGGGTTGAGTCTTACTTTTGGAGCCAAGACGTTGCATGATAACTGCACATCTTTAATCATGTGATGAATGTGAAGGCGAGCCCAGAACACTGAACAAGCCTGCCTAAAGTGAGTGGAGAGAAAGTATAACACCAGGGACGTGCTGGCCATTGGGAAAAGCGGGACAACTCCCAAACGGCCGGTTCATTCCCGGCCGGTCCAGGCCGGCCATTAGGAAAAAAAATTAAATAAAATGTCGGCCTTTGTTCTATTTTGGAGGCTGGGCGTCCAACAAAGTAAATCGTCACTGTCGGGCAGAAACCTCGTATCTCCAAGTTTCTATAGAGAATTAGCGTAAGGCGGAGTTTCGCTCCAGATGACGTATTTCCCGTCGCCATCCTCGAGGGACGTCACTAGGCTAATAATAACAAGTGCACTACAACGTTTACACAACCTACCCATGACGATCCTATTACTGTATGTATTGAGATAGATTGTAGTATAGGCTACAACAGTTATCATCAAAATAAACCATATCAAAGTGTGCGGGACATTTCTCTCTCAAAATAACAACTTTTCTAGTGTTATTTCTTATCCTGGTAAACATCATGGGTCTGTCTGACAGACAGCGTTCCTTGTTCGGCCATGCCAGATATATGCGCTTTCTCTAATTATCCAACAGAAGAGAGAGAGAGAGAGAAATGGTCAAGCCTATAATATATTCAATAGAAATATATTTGTTATGCCAAATTACAAAACCAAACCTGAGTGGCCCCGTAATGGTCTTGTCCAGTTCCGTCCCGTTCTGATTCTTTTTTGGGTTTTTTTTAGACCTGTGACATTGTCCTGAAATCCGTTTATTTCCGAGGTTCAGAGAGACCCGAGCATTTAGCTTATGATTAGGCTATTAAAAGTCCATGCGTGCCTCTGCCTTTCATGTGGTGAGGTCTACTCAATCTAACATACTGCAGCTGTGTGAACTGATTGACAGGCACTGTCAGAAGTCAGAGCGGTGTAAACTTTATCATGTAATGTAGACTTTATTGTCCAATGCTGCTGGTTGGTTGCCTAGGAATCTAAATCTATAATATTAACATTGAAACAAAAGCCAGGGAGAAAGGAATGCTTTTAGGCTATTTTCTATCTGAGGTTAGTCATTTTCCGTTTGTTTAGTTGTAGACTAGAAAGAGAGAGAGAGAGAAAGAGAGAGAGAGAGAGAGAGAGAGAGAAATGGTCGAGTGAGCTTCACTGTGTATTGTAAGACGTACGGGACCTGTTGTCAATGGTGTTGCATTGCCGATTAAAATATAATCTCTTTAGGCCTAAGCCTATTTATTAAACCACAATCGAATGTTGTAATGGGAGATAGGAGAAGAGTGATCTAAGCCACACACACTCAGCTCTTGTGGAAATCTTGTGACAAATCTTGTTGTCATTTTTCTTTCTCCAGTCGCCCTGTTGCTCCGTTTTGTCTTTGGTTAATTTAATTAATTGTTTTGTATTATATAGCCTACCTGCTGAGGCCATCTGTTATTTGATTGATTGAATACTTTAGTCAGTACACATGTACACAAATGTACACAGCCAGCCTACACACCACCTCACCTACAAGAAGCAACTACAGCTTTTTTTTTTTTTTTTTTTGTTTTTGTTTTTTACTGGTCCCCCCCTCCCCCCCTCAGCAATGGCGCTGGTTTTGTAGGCCGATAACTCCAAATCGGCCTACAAAACGTCATACGCACGCTTTCTATAAGCAGATCGGCTGTTTTCACTAGTTTAAATCATTTTTAAAATGATAAATACAAAACAAACGGTTTTGGACATACAAGGTTTCCACCCGACAACGACGAAATATAACTCATGTAATTGGCCCACTGGCTTGTCACTTGTCATGATCTGAAATGGCGAAGTAGCAGCAGCGCTATAGAGAGAGATCTCTCTCTATAGCGCGCAATGAGGGCCTCTACAACTCTTTTTCCCGGGCTGAATCAGGGGCCCAGCACGTCCCTGAGTATAGCGCAGCGTCTCTGTCTTGTGGAAACCTCATATGTGCAAAACGAGTTACTTTTCAGGAGTCTAACTCAAAAATAGCAAAAGTATCCGATCTACAAGCTTGGAAGACTTGCAGATCTGCTACTTTTGATGCTTTCGTGTGACGCCGTGGTATGATCAAGTAGGCCATACATGGGCAACTGGCGGCCCGGGGGCCACATGCGGCCCCCACCTTCACTTAATGCGGCCTGCAGGTTACTACTGGAATACTGATATACAGTATTATTGATTTCAGCTGTTACAATTCCAAACATGACACTTTCATTCCTTCAGTCTATATTAGTAGCTTAATGACTAGTATAGTAGTATTAAAATGTATTTTTTTATGTCCATTGTATTTGTATTTAGGTTCATTAAGTTAACATGAGTATATAACTAAATGCGTTTGAATTAAATCAAAATGTTACATTTCAGGGTTCCAATTAAAAAATAACAAAAAATAATTCAGGATTCCAATTAAAAAATAACAAAAAATTATTGAGGATTCCAATTCAAAAGAAGCGAAAATAGACGATCTACAAGCTCAAAATGCATCGCGCTGCGATGCGTTTTGAGCTTGTACATCTGCTATTTTTGCTTCTTTTGTATGAGATACTAGAATGACAAAGTAGGACGTAGCAATATGCATTGTGGCCCTCTGGAGTGAATGGAAATATAGTGGCCCTCTCCATCATCAAAGTTGCCCACTACACCCCTGAGTAGGCAGTAGGGCATTCGTTTACAAAGAAATACGGTGATAAGAGGATTCTGTCTGACAGCAGTGATATGCAAGAGTGATTGGATCCTAGAGCCCTGTGTTCATTATCATTGCATCACAGTCGGATGGAAAACTTGTACCAGTATGTCTAAAACCGTTGCTTTTCAGGAAATTGATAAAATAACCTCCGTTCCAATGAATACAATCAGTTATTATTTAGTCACAGGCTCTTGTTGATGCATTTCATAGGCTAAATCATTTCTAAAACCTAAAGACTTAAGGCCCATTCCCACTGGGCCAGATAACAGATAAAAAAAAATCTCTTTCTCCAGATATTTTTCCATTCAAAGTGGATGGTAGTTACAGATAAAAAATAATATCTACCACAGATATTTGCCACAGATACTTTTATCTGTGGCAAATATTTTTTTTATCTGTATCTACCATCCACTTTGAATGGAAAAATATCTGGAGAAAGATATTTTTTTATCCGTTATCTGGCCCAGTGGGAATGGGCCTTAACTCTCAACATGGCTTCCCTATTTTGGGTATGTGTCAATAGGTGAATATCTTTGAATGTTTAAAAAAAAAATCAAGACATAGCATAGATAGCCGCTCTAGATCTACAAATCTTGCGATGCATTGTGAGCTTGTAGATCGGCTATTTTGCTACTTTTGCAGGACAGTCATATGGAAGTATAAAAGAGGCCTTTTACTTGTAACAGAGTATTGTTATGTAGTGTGGTACTTTACTTCCACTGGGTTCCAATGTGTTTCATGACCTGTGCCACATGCTGCTTCCTCTGTCTTTCCTGTCCCACAAAGAAATATACCAGAGGAGGAAAATAACTTGAGTATTTCTATTATTTGATAGTATTAACAAAATGTACTTAAAGTAGGTCCTACCAAAAGTAGAAAGTACTCATTATGCAGAATGTCCCATTTGACTAGTTTTAAAATGTATAAAAAAGCTATTTTCAAATGGCTAAAATGTATGTGGTTGAAGTGGGTAATGTATAATCAAAATCAGCAAATTAACTGTAGTAACTATAGTTGTCAAATAATTGTTGGAGTAAAAGTACAATATTTGCTTCTGAGATTTAGCGGAGTAGAAGTAAAAGTACTGAAAATAAAAATTATAAAAATACCAAAAACGTATTGTACTTGAGTCAATGTAGTTAATTACTTTCCACCACTGAGTGATTAATGCATTGGAATTGGCCTTTCTGAAAGAGTTCTGTACTTTTACGTTTGGTACTGTAAGTATTTCTTGATACCAATATGTGTGTTCAGTATACTTTTTATCCCACGATTTTGCAACCCATTTTTCACCCATGCAGTGCCGATTATCTAATGTAATCCTAGGCGCTACACTCCCTCTGCCAACCTGGGGAGAGCAAGGGACTGACCTCATGCTTCCTTCTATGCATGAGGAGTCCCAGCCACTTCTGTTGTGGAAGGGACATGTTATTCCAGGGGTCGGCAACCCAAAATGTTGAAAGAGCCATATTGGACCAAAAAACCCCAAAACAAATTTGTCTGGAGCCGCAAAAAATTATAAAAGCCTTATAAATAAATCCAAAACTTCGTTTTGTATTTATCATTTAAAAAATGAACTAAACTAGTGAAAACAGCCGATCTACAGATCTTGTAGATCTGCTGTTTTCACTACTTTTGTGCGTCTTGTATGATGAAGCAGGACTTTACTTTTGAAACATATTTGAAACTTGGAGATACAAGGTTTCTGCCCGACAGTGACGATAAAAAAATTGTTAAAACAAAAAATAAATGTTTTTTTTTTTTTTTCATACATTTTTTAAAAAGCTCCAGGGAGCCACTAGGGTGGCGCTAAAGAGCCGCATGCGGCTCTAGAGCCACGGGTTGCTGACCCCCGTGTTATTCCAACCAGTTTATTTCCCCTCCTGGCCAGGGGGAGGCAGTATAGAGACCAGGATTACTGCATGTTTTTTGTGAGGGTGGGTACCTACCCAAGGAGAACATGTAAACTCCACACAGAAAGGCCCTTTTGCCAACCCCACTTAGGGTATGGGCACTGATGACGTGGAGGAGAGAACACATCCCCAGCGCCAGGGACGTGCTGGCCATTGGGAAAAGCGGGACAACTCCCGAACGGCCGGTTCATTCCCGGCCGGTCCAGGCCGGACATTAGGTAAGAAATAAAAATAGAATGTCGGCCTTCGTTCCATTTTGGGGGCTGGACGGCCAACAAAGTAAATCGTCACTGTCGGGCAGAAACCTTGTATCTCCAAGTTTCAAATGTATAGCCTAATTTTTTCGCAAAGCAAAGCCCTGCTTCATCATACAAGGCCATTGCACAAAAGTAGTGAAAACAGCCGATCTACAAGCACACAACGCCTCGCACCGCGAGGCGTTGTGTGCTTATAGATCGGCTGTTTTCACTAGTTTAAATCATTTTTAAAACTAGAAGCTCGGCCGCCCTTCGGGCGGCCGAGCGTCTAGTCGGCGTCCTGGCCAACTCGGGAACAATGTAAATAGGGAATGAATGTCCCGCTCTTTAATGCAAACCCCATTATACCTGTTGTCATAGGATCCGTTTTGACCATCTGTTTGCATGTGTCCATTTATGCCCATATATGGAGATATCTGTCTGTTTACGTCCATGTTATGCCCATATATGGAGATCTCTGTCGGACCCGTTTTGACCATCTGTTTGCCTGTGTCCATTTATGCCCATATATGGAGTTATCTGTCTCTAAGCGTCCATTTTATGCCCATATATGGAGATCTCTGTATCTGTCTGTCTGCATCCATTTTATGCCCATATATGGATATCTCTATATCTGTTTGTCTGTGTCCCTTTATTCCCCATTATGGAGATCTCTGTATCTGTCTGTGCCTCCGACTGTGTTGCAGACACAGTGCCGGTTCCCCCTTTAATGCAAACCCCATTATACCTGTTGTCATAAATGGACACAGGCCATATGTTTGCCTGTGTCCATTTAAGCCCATATATGAACATCAGAACACGTCTATATGCGTCCATTTTTTGTTGACTCATGTGGCGTACGTGATGTCAGAGCCTTTTATGAAGTGATGTCACAATGAGTCAGCGCTTACGCCGATTTCCTCCGGAACAGCCTGATGTCAACAATCAGCCCGCATAAGGAGATTCCGAACGTTTCGCGCCGGTTCGGGAAAACCGCGCGTCGGGTCGGGTCGAGGCCCGGCACTGCACTCCGTGCCGCGGCGGGGAACGCGCGTGCCGAATCTGAAGCCGGTGGGACGAACGGTTCTCGAGATACGCGGATTACAGACACACAGACACACAGACACGCAGAGACTTCTCGCATTTATAGATAGATGATAAATACAAAACAAACGGTTTTGGACATACAAGGTTTCCACCCGACAACGACGAGATATAACTCATGTACAGTAATTGGCCCACTGGCTTGTCACTTGTCATGATCTGAAATGGCAAATCTTTGAGTAGCAGCAGCGCTATAGAGAGAGGCGCAATGAGCGCCTCTCCAACTCTTTTTTTCCTGGGCTGAATCAGGGGCCCAGGCGCCAGCACGTCCCTGCCCAGCGCCCACAGCGTCCCCAATGGGAATGGAACCCAGGACCTTCTAGCTGTGAGGCGACAGCGCTAGAGACTACGCCACCGTGCCCCCTTCAGTATACTTCTTTCACCACTGAACATCTGCGAGGGAAGAGAAGACAGGAAAACAGAACACGTGGACATACTGTACATACATACACGCACGCACGCTCACGGAGACTTGTCGTCGCATTTATTGTAAGCCAGGGATGTCAAACTCAAATGCACAGGGGGCCGAAATTTTTAAAATTCCAGGCATTGCATGTGCAATATACCAGTGGCCAGTGGGCCAGTTCTAATAGTAATTAAATATCATCCCGCGGGCCGAAGATAATTCGATCACAGGCCTGGTTTGGCCCCCGGGCCTTGAGTTTGACATATGTGTTGTAAGCTATCTAGTTTCCTTCCACTCTACTACTTTTGGATCCTACCTGTACATTTTTACCCAACTATTTAATTAAACAATTATTAATTAAAACATTAGTTAGCCTTTTTGCAGATATAAATTATAATAAAACACATAACCCATACTTTTACCAGTAAGAAATTCTAGTACTATTTCCACCACTGACCACAATACTAGCTAGCAGCCACACACACAAGACATTCCCCTCGGCCTCAATGCACAGGGATGGTCTCTCGACCATGTCCCCCCCTCTCTTAAAAAAAAGATAGAGTGAGCTTGCTTTGATACAGAGAGAGAGAGAGGAGTTCGCCTGCGAAAGTTCGCTAAATTCGACAAAAGAGTGAATAAAAAACAGACGCCTTTTCGCTTTTTCGAAATTCGCTGTCGGTGTGGAAGCTTGCTTTGACTTTATAAGGTTTAAAAAAAAAAGTGAATTATATGCTAATTCGCTATTCGCTAAGTAAAAATGAGCCCGTTGGGCTCTGACCGGACAAATCCAGATTTAGGAGCTATACCGCTCAAAATAAAAAGATTTAATAAATATGAAAAAAATAAAAATAAAAAGAAATAAGAATACAAATGTTTTACCAAATTAGTTCAAACTTAGTTCTGATCTGATGTATACAGTAGGATATGTTACAGTGTTTTTGAGGTACCAGCGAGATTGGGACCGGATCGTGGCATTGGTCCGACGTTTCATTGTTACGACGTCCCATTAGTCCGATTTAGCGCACAAAGATTTTCACACTTTCTGCTGGAAGTGAACCTTTTCAAATATTTACCTGACTATAATTGGCCTGTCCTGCTTGCTCCGGTGGGGGGGGGGGGTAATACTTGTGAAGAATGGTTGATGCATTCAAATGTGTCTGTAGGCTATCCAACAAAAATGTTGTGCTTCTTGCACTTTACTGGTAATAAAATCCTTTGGAAAACTGACACTATTGTGTTGGGTGGTGGGTCTATGATGGACCCACCCGTATAGGTGGTACCCAGGTTGCTCTTAATCAGGATGGTGGTTCCCTGGGTCAAAATCTGTTGAAAACCCCTAGTCAATGATGCCATTGGTCAGGTCCTGGATCGCTCCAGCATTCAAAACTTTTGCCAGAAACTGCTTTTCCTTCACTATGTTATGATTGCCCCTTTCTGTCACTTCTGACATTGTGTAGCCATCGTTGTAGTAATGCAAGGGAGCGTGAGGGTAACTCATGTTGTAGCCAAAACCAGCCACAGACACGTTCTCACAGTTGTGGAGGGCCAGTGTTATGGCAACTGCCCCCGTGGTGGGAATATTTCCATGATCCCTATTCCAAACTGGCCGACCATCGTTGTAGGGCAAGCCGATGAGCTTAAAAGCGACCTCTCTGATGAAGTACGGGTTGAGGATTCGCATGTCCACCGGTTCTCTAGGTACGTTTTGTGCCACTGGCTGCCAAAATGTCAATGTATCATGTAGCTTCTCTTTGAAGACCATGTGTTTGAACCACTGGAGGTCCTTTTCTTTAAAGGCCAAGAGGACAAACAGCGACTGGCTCTCTATCTCCTCCGGGTTCTTGGGGCAGCTTTCTGGGACAAGATGCGCATGGTGGTCTTATTACCCACGTCTTTCTCGTAGCCTTTCACCGGCACTGCATTTATCCGCACAACGACATCAAACTTATCGATCGTCTGGCCAAGAGGAGCCTAAATGGGGCTGTTAATAAGTATGACATCATTTTGTAGGCAGAGGAGAATTTCTGCCCCCAGTTTCCGTGAATCTTTTTACTATTTTTACTATTTACACATTTTTCTTCTCTTTGTTGTTGAAAGGAAAGTGTTAGAATTATACTTTAGTCATTATTTTTGTCTCGGATCTGTTGAAATGGCGAGGGACAGAAAATGCTCTGGGGGCAGAGTTCTCTCTGCCTCTGCCTACAAAATGATGTCACGGCTTAAAAGCCCCATACAGAGCTGAAAGCAGAAGGACAGGGTGTTGGAAAGAGAAGGTAGTGACGTGGATTGATGCACAGTGAGTTTTAATTGAAATAAGTTAACTTAAATTCACATGAGTCAGAATACCTTAAATATAGTGTCTATGGTCAATACTCTTCTAGTTTAATGCAGTGTGTCTCAAAGTGGGAGTCTAACATGACCTATACAAGTCTGTAATTCTGGCAGTGTACAAATGGAACCAAATGAACCCGTCATTTGGTTACATTTGTACACTGCCACAGTTAAGGAGAGACCTTGAAATTTGAACGTTTGAGAAACACTGGTGTAATGGATTAAATAGGCCAAAATCACCCTCTTTAAAAAAGCAATAAAGTAAAGAAACGACAACGCAGAGCGTTTTCATTCACAACGTAACAAAAAAGTGAATAATAATGATTGGAAATAAATCAAGTGCAAAAGGGACTCACAGTGTCTTTGACAGTAAGAAAGATAGATTACATCTTTCGTATAAGATAGTGCAGAAGTGCCACTCTTACAAATAAGTACTTTGCTCGTTCAAATATACAGTATAACCAGAGTATTGTCTATATGGAGCATTGAGCACTTTAGGTAATTATTCCGTGGGAATGCAAGGGTCCTTTTTTAGGGGCATGTCAGTGGTGACTGTGAAGGCGTTTCAACAGGTAAACAGTGCAGGGTGCAATACTTTGAAGACTGCAATATTTTTTTGGACCATCAAATGGAATGGAGAAAAAGAAAAGAAAATACAAACAAACATATACATTCAGTATAAATAAATGGACGCATAAACAATTAAATATCAAATAAATATTGCAAGTGCTCCCGTCTTTTGAACATCACCTAAAAAACATGGTTTCAAAACGGCTTCAAACGGAGAAGAAGGGGAGGAAGTGTCTTTTAAGACTCTCTCGTCACCTTCGACTTCACCACACACAGCCTTAGGGTATGTTCACACTATCCATCTTAAAAAATATTAAAAGATGATAATAAATAAGCAGCACCTTTTTACATTAAATCTTAATGTATACCTCGGTCCTCCGTTGTTGCGACCGTCAGGTTAATATGAAAACGTCCGGCTCATGTCCGTGAGTGTGTGAGCCATGGGTCTGTGCCACATCGCCGATTCGCTCACTCACTCACATGGGTCTGTGCCATGTCGCTGATTGGCTCACTCACTCACATATGATTGGCTGTGGTGGCTTTCCCAGACAGCTCAGCTGTTTAACGGTGTATAAATTGCCTGATTGCCTTGCCTTTCATTTCAGTGACTTTCTGAATGGGCGTGTCCGAACGATACTCTTTTGAAATCTGCCCTCAGTCTAGGTCACGATGGGCTCATTTCCTATTGGGCCCCCTCGAGAAGGGGGCAGTACTTTTTGGGAGGCCATATTCTATTGAGACTATGGCGTGGGTGGTGCTAAAATTGGAACAATACAGTGAAGATTAGCATGGTGCCATGCTACAATTGGAACGATACAGGGAAGCTTAGCATGGTGCCATGCTACAATAACAAGTCAATATCACTCTTGATTTGTTATGTTTGTAATGAAGGCATCGTTGAAAAAGAGAGCTTGCTCTCAATTGGTCATCCCTGAATAAATAAAGGTGAAATGAAAAAAAGCCCTATATGAGCAGTTTTTCTTCACTGGCTATTTTGACATGGTGATACAGGATGCGAGGCTAAATTACCGTTGAATGCGGAGCCGCTATTTCCAAGTCGCTATCCTATAGTAAAAACCGGCTTAAGAGACTGGCCAGCAGACAGCGGTCGGATCGGCGGTGCAACGTAGGTGTGAGGGCTGCATAGTGCTGGGGTTTTCAAAGTGGGTGACGGGGGCGGGGCACCCTGGGGTGATACAAAAAAATATTTTGTATCATTTTAAACTTGAAGTACAAAGTTATTTTCAGTCAGTTCTAACCAAAATGGCTATTATCTCAACGTTTTCCTCGCAACATAATCACTAAAATATCGCCACTGTCGGGCAGAAACCTTGTATCTCCAAGTTTCAAATCTGTACGTCTTTTGGTAAGGCAAAGCCCTGCTTCATCATACAAGACTGTCACACAAAACGATAAAAAACGAAAACAGCTGATCTGCTGTTTTCACTAGTTTATCACATTTTATAGATGATAAATACAAAATGAACGTTTTTGGACATACAAGGTTTCCACCCGACAACGACAATATGCTATAAATATAAGGTGCCGGGAGTGAAAATTATAATGTCGGGGTGCCTCGGATTAAAGAAATATTCATGGGGTGCCCTGAGACAAAAACGTTTGGCAACCCCTGGCATAGTGGCCCGAACTATACAGACGTCTGGGACCTCTAGTTACAGAAAAAGCCCTCTAGGCAACACCTATTGTTCATAAACGGCAGACGGTGTGAACACACCCTTAGTCAGCATAGGATCAAATCCCAGTCATACCTCCATCCCATCACTGTCTCCTTCTCACGTTCTGTAACATTACATCTTAACCCATTTAGGCCTACAATTATTGAATGCTTTAACCAGTGAAAAATAGCAGATATACAAGCTCACAGCGCGGCACCGAGTGCCGCGCTGCGAGCTTGTAGATCTGCTATTTTTGAAAAAGTCATGAAAATGTGTGCAAATCTTTGAATATATGTATTTTCAAAGCGAACGTTTGTAACTCAAATTTTGCTTCTGGGTGGTCCCTGGAACTAAATATTTTGAGATACGGGTCCGTGGCCAAATAAATATCATTTTGGGGGTCCTTCACATGAAAAGGTTTGAGAACCACTGACATGGTAGTCTCTCAAGAACAGACTAACTGAGCTCCAGTTAAGTGAAAAGGACCTTTTCTTTGACAATGGCTGGCCAGATTGCTGACATAGAAACATAGGTTTTTTATATACGGGTGGAAACCTTGTATGTCCAAAACTTCGTTTTGTATTATCATTTAAAAAATGAACTAAACTAGTGAAAACAGCCGATCTACAAGCACACAACGCCTTGCACCGCGAGGCGTTGTGTGCTTGTAGATCTGCTGTTTTCACTACTTTTGTGCGTCAGTCTTGTATGATGAAGCAGGGCTTTACTTTGCAAAAAAAAAAAAAAAAAAACATACAAATTTGAAACTTGGAGATACAAGGTTTCAGCCCGACAGTGACGATAAAAAAATCGTTAAAACAAAAAATACATTTTCTCCCCCCATTTTTTTCCAGTTTCATACATCTTTGAAAAAGCTCCAGGGAGCCACTAGGGTGGCGCTAAAGAGCCGCATGCGTCTCTAGAGCCACGGGTTGCTGACCCCCGTCCTAGACGGACAACACTTTGGCCGGAACTATCAACCCGGAAGCAGTTTTAACCCAAAACAATTCCCTGCGCTCAAAGACATACTTTTAGGGCCTACCTAAATAAACCCCTTGATGCGGCGTAGTTTTGCTATTGCAAAAATGTGTTTGGTATATGCATCTTTTAGTCCAACTCGTAACGTCTGGCAAGACTACACTATGGCTACTCGAGCATTTTAATAGGGATTGGGGACACAAACGGGGGGAACCAAAACAGAAGAGACGCCACTTCTTCTGCATGTGGTTCCCGCCGGGACCGTACCTATGTTCCCCAGGTTCTATGTTCCCCATTTATCCCCACAAAAAGGTTCCATGTTCCCCGCTTAAGCAAAAAGGTCCTATGTTCCCCAGGTTCTATGTTTCCCACTTACCCCCACAAAAAAGGTTCTATTGTCCCCGCTCATCCAAAAATGCAGGAAACATTCATTTCTAATTATTAATAAAACTTCTTGACGCGCAGCGTATATGGTGCAACATTTCAGCATATATGCTTCAGGTCCCCGCGGATGGCAACACATGTGTTTATATATCTCAAGAACTGTGTGACCATTGGTCATATAACTCGGTGTTCTGTGTTCAGATAACCGAGGCCATTCCAATGGCACCATGAACTGTACCATAACAAAAAATACAAATAAAATAGAATAAATGCAATTGTAGATCTGCTGTTTTTGTGGGCAAACGGACGGCCGTTTCTCGAGTTGAGAAGCTAGCTGTGCCCTGTAACTGGCATTTCTGGATTCGGCATTCAAATGCCTTTCCAATGACACCAATCAAGGAATAGTGACACCAACCAAGGAATAGTGTTTCCAAAATAATAGCCAAAAAACGGGAGCCTATATGTCTTGACTGGAATGGCTGTTCTTAATGAAATGTTGTGTTTTGTTTTCAGGTGCATAAGGCCTGTCTATTGCCACCATGATTGGGCAAAAAAATGAACATTTTTTTGAAAGAAATGTAGCCTCCCCTGCATTTATCTGAAAAACATTAACACAAGCAATTTATTACCTTTTCTATTATAATTAATAGCATACAGGGTTATCTGAAAATACAGATTGTTTTGCATATACAGACTGACTTACTTCAGACTGCTGGAACAGAGCAGGCCATTTTTCCTTGAAATCCCCTATGAAGGGCCTCTCGTGGACAATCTCAAGGCGCCTGTGGGCAAAGGTTTTCCCCATTTTCTCCCTTACAACTGCCTCGTTATGACGCTTCTTCACCTCCATCAACAACGCTTTTCTCTCTTCCTCCATAGTTTCTGCCGTTTCACCTTTAGGTGGAAGAGGAATATAGTTCACTTCAGCCTTCCTTGGCTTCTTGATATTAGCAGCTGATTTCCCTTGGCCATCACGTTTGTGCTTTAGCGAGTTTACAACAACCTCAGGATGTCCGAGACGCATATGCTTCGTTCGAGTGTTTTGCATTTTTGTTTTTAATTTAGTTATCCATCCCCCAAATCCCTCCTTGGCTCCCAGCTGTGCCAAACAAGGATGGGCCTTTGTCAAAGCTGCTGCTATGTCATCCCACTGGTGGCCTTTTGGGTATTTTGAGTACTTCATTATCTCCTGTGCTAGACCTTCAAGGATGATTCCCTTCAGCCTTGGGCCAGGGCTGAAGTATGTTCCGTTGTTTGTGAACTCTGCATTCTTCTGTTGAAGTACATAGTCCACATCATAAGAGAACTTGGGGATCACAAATACCGTTGGCCAAGGGAGGGAACCCGAGTGTGGGCTGGACGTATACAGCGTGGCATCACTGCAGGATGAGGTTACAGATGACGGAGGAGTTTGGCAGGTGGCAGCTGAGGTCCCAGGCGGTGACAGGTAGGAGTCAGCTGAGGTCCCAGGCGGTGACAGGTAGGAGTCAGCTGAGGTCCCAGGCGGTGACAGGTAGGAGTCAGCTGAGGTCCCAGGCGGTGACAGGTAGGAGGCAGCTGAGGTCCCAGCAGATGGCAGGTAGGTTGTATATGAGGTCTCAGCAGAAGCTGAGGTCCCAGCAGACAGCAGGTAGGTTGTATACGAGGTCCCAGCAGATGGCAGGTAGGAAGAAGATGAGGTCCCAGCAGATGGCAGGTAGGTGGCAGGCGAGGTCCCAGCAGATTGCAGGTAGGTGGCAGGCGAGGTCCCAGGCGGCAGCAGGTAGGTGGCAGGCGAGGTCCCAGGCGGTGGCAGGTAGGTGGCAGGCGAGGTCTGAGGACCCTGGATCCCTCCATTCTCTCCTCCTCCATTCTCTCCTCCCTCCCAACCCCAGATACTCTTCCCTCTCTCCCTCCTGACACTCTAACATCTTCCTTTCTCTCCTCTGTCTCCTCAGCGTTCGATCGGCACTGCCCTCTCTCGACCAGGCCAGCACGCTCAAATCCACCGGCTCCGTGGCTATCTGAAACCCTCAGAACTGAGCGAACACCTCTCAGGGCGGCAGAGAGGAAGTGGCACAAGTCGAAGCAACCAGAGGACCTAGCTCACTTTCATGGACTCCTGTCAGGTTTCTCACTCGCACTCTCCACTGCAAAATCATCATTCTACCACACAAAGATTCAATCATGTACCTCAAACCCTAGGAAACTGTTTAGCACCTTCTCAACTCTCCTCAAACCCCCTCCTCCCCCCCCTCCGTCATCCCTCTCAGCGGATGATTTTGTCACCTACTTTGAAAAGAAGGTTGATGATATCAGTAGTTCATTCTCCCATCTCCCCCAGAATACAGTGTCTAACACACGAAATTGTATCCCTAACATAACATGTCTGTCCTCCTTCTCCCCTCTCTCTGCAGATGACGTCATAAAACTAGTGTCTTCCTCTAGACCTACCACCTGTGCCCTGGATCCAATCCCTTCTCCACTCTTCCAGACGATCGCACCTGACCTACTCCCCTTCATAACCGCCATCATCAACAGTTCTGTAACCTCAGGCTGTGTCCCAGCTGCCTTCAAGGCAGCCAGAGTATCACCACTCCTCAAAAAACCAACTCTTGACCCCTCGGACGTCAAGAACTACAGACCGGTATCCCTCCTCTCATTTCTTTCAAAAACCCTTGAACGTGTGGTCTCTAACCAGCTTTCTCTCCATCTCTCACAGAACAACCTGCTGGATCCCAACCAGTCAGGTTTTAAACCGGCCCATTCTACAGAAACGGCACTCCTAGCAGTCACAGAAGCACTCCATGTTGCCCAGGCTGCCTCCCACTCTGCAGTCCTGATTCTTCTGGATCTATCAGCAGCATTCGACACAGTGAATCACCAGCTGCTCCTGGACACCCTTGCTGACCTAGGCATCACCGGGACGGCACTAAAGTGGTTCGCCTCCTACCTGTCGGACCGGACCTACCAGGTCTCATGGAAAGGTTTGCTTTCATCCCCCCGAACCCTCCACACGGGAGTCCCCCAGGGATCTGTACTTGGCCCTCTGCTTTTCTCCCTGTACACCAAATCCCTTGGTGCTGTAATCTCTGCTCACAATCTATCCTATCACTGCTACGCTGATGACACTCAACTGTTTTTGTCCTTCCCCCCTTCTGCCACCCAGGTGGAAGAACGCATTGCTGCATGTCTGACCGACATCTCACAGTGGATGTCAGCCCACCACCTCAAGCTGAACCCGGACAAGACGGAGCTACTCTTCTTCCCAGCTAAGTCTTGCCCCATGCAAGATCTCACTATTTCCATAGATAATGCATTGGTGACTTCAGTTCCTACTGCTAGAAACCTTGGTGTGGTCCTGGACAGCCAGCTATCATTCAAGGCACACATTGCATCAGTCACCCGGTCCTGTAGGTTCACACTCTATAACATCCGTAAAGTCAGACCCTTCCTCACCCAGGAGGCAGCCCAGCTCCTCATTCAGACATCTGTCATATCAAAGCTTGACTATTGTAACTCTCTCCTCACTGGTCTCCCGGCATGTGCACTTAAACCTCTCCAACTGATCCAAAATGCCGCGGCACGACTGGTCTTCAACCAGCCTAAGTTCTCACATGTCTCTCCCCTTCTCCGCAGCCTCCACTGGCTCCCGGTTGCGGCCCGCACTGAATACAAAACACTGATGCTGACCTTCAAAGCAGCCAAGGGTATGGCTCCTCCATACCTCCAAAACCTGATCAACCCCTACACCCCCACCCGTTCACTTAGATCAGCCAACACAGGGATGCTGACAGAACCCTCGCTAAAAACTCCAGGGCAAAAATCCACTCGTCCGAGACAGTTTGCCCTCCTGGCCCCCAAGTTGTGGAATAAACTCCCTGCCGCACTTAGAACAACGGACTCACTCGCTAGCTTTCGCCGTGGACTGAAGACTCACCTTTTCAGACTCCACCTAAACCCTTAGCACTACAGAAAAATCAGTGACCATACATGAAGCTAGTTAGCATTAGTTTTTTTGTCTTTAGGTTTTTTTAGAACTTTGATTTTTACTGTGTTTTTTTAGATAGATATCCATTTGCATTTGTTATATTGTTGATGATGTTCTGACATATTATCTTGTTTATTATTGTGATGTTATTTGCTTATTGTAAGTCGCTTTGGATTAAAAGCGTCTGCTAAATGCCTAAACTGTAAACTGTAAACTGAGGTCCCAGGCGGCAGCAGGTAGGTGGCAGGCGAGGTCCCAGCAGATTGCAGGTAGGTGGCAGGCGAGGTCCCAGGCGGCAGCAGGTAGGTGGCAGGCGAGGTCCCAGGCGGTGGCAGGTGAGTGGCAGCTGAGGTCCCAGGCGGTGGCAGGTGAGTGGCAGCTGAGGTCCCAGGCGGCGGAAGGTGAGTGTCAGGTGACGTCCCAGTAGATGGCAGGGAGGAAGCAGGTGACGTCCCAGTAGATGGCAGGGAGGAAGCAGGTGACGTCCCAGTAGATGGCAGGGAGGAAGCAGGTGACGTCCCAGTAGATGGCAGGGAGGAAGTAGGTGACGTCCCAGTAGATGGCAGGGAGGAAGCAGGTGACGTCCCAGTAGATGGCAGGGAGGTAGCAGGTGACATCCCAGTAGATGGCAGGGAGGTAGCAGTCAAGGCATCACTAGCAGTCAAGGTCTCAGCAGATGAGTTGTTGGCAGTTGAGTTCCTAGCATATTGTTATTATTTGAAGAAAAAAAAATCATTCCCCCAGCAGCGCCACCCGACGACCGCCCGGCCCGACCAAGTACAGCACCAGATTGCTGGCTGGCAGCTCCTGGTGTCTTTGGCAGTGTCCTGCAAGTCTCATTCTCCTGGCTGCTAGGGTGGCCGACGCCATCAACCTGTTCGAGGGCGGCGTGGTGCTGGTCAGCCACGACTTCAGGCTCATCCAGCAGGTGGCGCTTCTGGTTTTATCCAGCACGGGCAAACAGCTTGGTCGCCTCTTCGTTGGCAACAACGAAACGCCTCGCTAGAGCTGGGTCATGTCCCATGCTGGGACATGACCCAGCTCTAGCGAGGCGTTGAAGATGTTAACACCGGGGCGAGCTTGTCAGCGCAGTGCTTCAGGACGAAGGGGGAGACTGCACGTCGCCGCTATGCGTCGCCGCCGCCTGGCATATTTCTTATCAGATCATCGCACCCTTGAAGCTGCAACTTGGAGTTTTGTTAACGACATGAACAAAACTCCTGTCGGAGAGCTGGATGAAAAAGACATCACCTTTTTCACACTCGAGTAAGGTACCCAAAGTCCCACCGTCTCCCGTGTCTGAGCCCATGTTTGCCAGTTGGTCGAGCTGATTTCCACGACGGCGAAAAAGTTGAGCATATAGGGGGTGAGAGTGGGGGGGGGAGTGGTGAGAGTTGTGGCCTGTGAGGGAGCAATGGAATTGGTAGTTTGCTGCATGGCTGACCACGTACTGGCCATTATGATAATTCTCAGAACCTGTTATTGTCCGGTCGAAATTAATGGTCACATCATGGTCGTCTGGTGCACGCAAACTCTCGCTTAAATAGACATGAAACATAGATTTGTGTCTAGCTTGCTCAGTGCGCACAATTTCCTGGATAACTTGGTCGACTGCATGTAATCTTAGCTCCACATCCTGGATAACTTGTTCCACTGCAAGTACTCTTGCCTCCACATACGGCCTGCATGCAGGAGGTGGCGGGTCGCTCCGGTGGGCCTCGGCCACCTCTTCCTGGTAACATGGAAGCATGTACTGTGTCCTGGCAGGGTTATTGGAAATTACACCCGAGCTCCAGGGAAACCCCGCCCACCGAAGCTTTTGATTGGCTGAAGCGGAGCTACTGGCACCATGGACAGCATGTGTGTTCCAAGTTGGCACATCCTTCTTGTGTTTTCTCAGCCTCAACCACAAACGTTTAAACATCAGGCTGATCGTCTCAATAGTACAATTTCAACTTGGTAAACTGTGAACTTTATTATCAACTTGGTAAACTGTGAACTTTATTACTGGACCTATTTTCATAACCCACCCACCTATATATATACACACAATGTATGATGTGTGTGAGATCATCATGTGTCGTCACGCACATTGTCCACATTTGGAAATTATGAGAAAGAGGCAAATTAATTTCAGATAATACAATAAGCTTATATTATTATTAGTGTGGTTGCCCACACTGGATAAACTTTTCTGTTGCCATTGGAAATTGATGGAAAGTGATGTCACTGATTCTGATTGTAGTTGAGTTCAATAGGGGAGTGGTGCTATTTCAGGGCCGTGCAGCCCATACAGGCAAAATAGGCAGCCGCCTGGGGCCCCACACAGCCTGGGGGCCTCATGAGATTTCTTTTTTATTCATTATTATTTTTATTTATTTTTAACCAACATGGGCTTCAGGGGCCCCCAGTTGAGCTCATGTGAGACAGAGAACAGTTGGAGTGAGGGTTAACATGAAACACAATAGCTTAGGACACATTAGCTCATTAGAATCTGAAAAGAGCTTGGCTTCCAAAGGTGAGACCAGAGAACAATGGCCCTGATTACCCAAGCAGTTCCTTTGTGTCTGTTATGTGATGTCACATACATTACTTTAACCCTAAAGCGTGTGTATTTATATTTAAAAAGTTCCGAGGGCCCCCAAATTGATATATACATGTGTATCAATTCCGTTTCATTTTGGGGCCCCCGGACAGTTTGAAGTGGGGCCCAGGATGAGATCGATATAAAAAAGAAGTAAAAAGGGCCTTAACATGAAATGTGATGTTTAACTTGAAATACTTTCACAGGGTTAACATTTTGAGAGGCCCAAAATATATCCATTTGGGTCCCCTCAATCTCTCAAACAAACTTCCTGGGGGCCCCCTGAGAGATCCTCTCAGAGGGACCTTATGCGGCCATGTCATGTCTTTGTCTTTGAGAACCACATTCTTATTCTTATTATTGTAAAGTTATGTAGTGATCAAAACACTATAAGTAATAACACTGATTCAATTCCTAGGTTTAACAGTGTATGAAACTTGAGCTGATGAAAATTGTTAACTTGAAGCAATAATCAATAAGCTTTTTTTTAGGCTATATGTCAAAAATGTGCACTCTTAGACCTGGTTGTAGTTTTTGGAGTAATGTACTGTGAAACCCTACTGTACAATGCTGCATGTCTTAATTACAGTAAAGTACTTTCATTTGTATTGCATTCTGGGTAGTTTTTATGAAGCGGGAATATTTTACATTGTTACTGTAACCTATTGTAAGCTGGATGTGATATGCCACATGCAATAATGCAGTATTGTGGTAAATGACGAGTTAGCCCCGCCTCCCTGCACACACTTCATGCACAGACAAGACCCACCCACCACAGAAGAAAGTTGCAGGATGTGCAGGAGGGAGAAAATGGCAGAGAGTGGTCCAGTCCATGCCTCCATGGACATTCTGTAAGTTTGTTACTTGTTTACTTGTTTTACTTTTCATCCAGACATTAGCCTTCGTTTTTAGGACTTTATGCTCTAGTGAACATTTGGAGATAGAAACCGCTAACAAAATCGTTTTTTCTGTGTTTGTCTGTGTGGTGAGAAAGCACCAGTCTCCCATTTGTTTTTTTCCGGCGACGCGGGGGTCCGCGGGGGTCCGCGGCGGAGCCCAATGGGGTCCGCGACACGTTATGCGACCCCCAGGGACCCCCGCGGACCCCTTCGCGGACCCCCGCGCCGCCGGAAAAAACAAATGGATAAATAAGTGAAATGTAGCAGATCTGCAAGCTTGAGTTCTGCTCCACGGACCGTGGCCCGGCCGGGGAGAGGTCCGCGGACCCCCCGCTTCTCAGGGGGGTCCCCCGCCGGTCCCTGGCCGTCCACCGAGCACGGTCATGTATATGCCCGTCATGTATTCAGGGCTACATTCTCACCTGTTTAATGTGAAAATATTTGTGATGCATTTTCAGTTCTGCTAGTTTTAAATTACTTTATAAGCATGAATTGAATTACTGGAGTGAGGTTTGTGTTTACATAGATTTTAAACTCTTTAGTCAGTTTGCTGAGCAAGTGAAGTGGAAGGAGGATTTCTGTTCATTTTACCTGCAAAAGTCGATTTTGATAATAATAAAAATATATAGGATACCAACAATGAATACTATCTCAAAACAGATCTACTGGTCCAAGCAGACAATGTGATGTGAGTTGTAGGCCTATAGATCGTCTATTTTCACTATTTTGGAATGTTTTAGACCCCCACTATAGTGTGTGTGTGTGACTGTGTGTGTGTGTGTGTGTGTGTGTGTGTGTGTGTGTGTGTGTGTGTGTGTGTATGTGTGTTAGTCTGACTTTTTAACCAACACAAGGTGACCCATATTGTACATGCCATCCATAAATAAACATGTCCTCACTATTATATTGTGTCGTTACTTCAAAACTAATTATCGTTTTTTTCTTTTTTTGTCTTTTCATGTTTTGTTAGGTCACAGCAAGTTAGGATGAAGCACAGTCACTACCAGACACAGTGTAAGTGTAACACACACACACACACACACACACACACACACACACACACACACACACACACACACACACACACACACACACACACACACACACACACTTTTTCACTTGATTTTCGATTCCCTATAGTTCCCATGATCTGATCTAACACTGAATATGTACGAATGCTACTATAAAAATGATATGGAAATATTTTAGGTAATTGAGAAACAATTTGTTCTTTCATTTTCAGGACATTCAATCCTGACAACATCCAGGTGGATGCTGTCTATTGAGGGAAGTCATGACGCTGGACGTTGGAGCCAACTTCAAAGATGCTTCTATGTGTTCAATATGGAGTACCAGGGTACACCGGCACTTGTTCAGAGGCAAGTGAATGTCTTTGCACTTATGTGTTATAATTAAATCAGGTGTACAACCTTAGAATTGGAGTTAAAAGTAATGAGTGACTGATGTGAATACATTAATGTTCTTTGTTCTTCTCATAATACATTTCTTAATCTGTATGATATTGCTTACAGGTTTCTGGTCAGGATCAACTCAGAAGATGGCACCAAATGCTCTGCCAGACAAGGAGTGAGCAAGAAGACCAAGAAGGTGGTGCGGAGAAGCTGACTGTGTGTGTGTGTGTGTGTGTGTGTGTGTGTGTGTGTGTGTGTGTGTGTGTGTGTGTGTGTGTGTGTGTGTGTGTGTGTGTGTGTGTGTGTGTGTGTGTGTGTGTGTGTGTGTGTGTGTGTGTGTGTGTGTGTGTGTGTGTGTGTGTCATGCTTCCAGCATCAGAGATTGAAGTGGAGAGTCTGCTGACACCACAAGATGTGACGGCAACTTCAGCTGTCCTGCTTTTCATGGCCGCCTTCAGAGTCAAACAAAGGTAGCTATTTGCCAAAATGTAGTTAGTCTGACTTTTTAACCAACACAAGGTGATACCAGATCTCTGGAGTGTGGGATAGGCTTATCAGAAAACATGAGTATGAGGAATGTGGGTTCACTTATGGATGGATTGAAGATCTGGACTCATATTGTACATGCCATCCATAAATAAACATGTCCTCACTATTATATTGTGTAGTTACTTCAAAACTAATTATCGTTTTTTTTTTTGTTTTTTTTTTGTCTTTTCATGTTTTGTTTTGTTATGTCACATCAAGTTAGGATGAAGCACAGTCACTACCAGACACAGTGTAAGTGTAACACACACACACACACACACACACACACACACACACACACACACACACACACACACACACACACACACACACACACACACACACACTTTTTCACTTGATTCTCGATTTCACTTGATTCTCGATTCCCTATAGTTCCCATGATCTGATCTAACACTGAATATGTACGAATGCTACTATAAAAATGATATGGAAATATTTTAGGTAATTGAGAAACAATTTGTTCTTTCATTTTCAGGACATTCAATCCTGACAACATCCAGGTGGATGCTGTCTATTGAGGGAAGTCATGACGCTGGACGTTGGAGCCAACTTCAAAGATGCTTCTATGTGTTCAATATGGAGTACCAGGGTACACCGGCACTTGTTCAGAGGCAAGTGAATGTCTTTGCACTTATGTGTTATAATTAAATCAGGTGTACAACCTTAGAATTGGAGTTAAAAGTAATGAGTGACTGATGTGAATACATTAATGTTCTTTGTTCTTCTCATAATACATTTCTTAATCTGTATGATATTGCTTACAGGTTTCTGGTCAGGATCAACTCAGAAGATGGCACCAAATGCTCTGCCAGACAAGGAGTGAGCAAGAAGACCAAGAAGGTGGTGCGGAGAAGCTGACAGCCATCAATCCTCCGGTCAACAGTTTCATTCATTCCTTGTTGGAGTTCGAATGGAAGACCTCAAACTGAGGGCCGGTAGTAGGTTTGTTGGCCACCACCCACATTCCCTTCATTAACCATCAGATTCCCAAAGGGGCCCTGTTTTGTCTACATGTTTTTTCCCTCTGATTTAAATGCAATATTATGCCCGTTGTCAGAGTACCCATTGAAGTGTCTGTCTGTCTGTCTGTCTGTCTGTCTGTCTGTCTGTCTGTCTGTCTGCCTGTGTCACTTTTATATTCATAGGGAGATCTCTGTCTACCCTAGTTATGTCCCTGTTATGCCCTTATATGGTTTCAGAGAACTTTAAAATGTTTTAGAAGCTATAACTGTTGAACCTGCAGGAAAATGGAATCAGTCAGATTTTTTTCAAGTCTGTGTGCACATTTGAAATGGCATATTATGGATGGTAAAAAGGTGACCTACCTTGTAAAGGTTGCATCTAATCTTTCTATTTTAAGCCTTTTCTTCTCATTTAAGAAGAAACCATAAATGTTTACACCCTGAAACGAAGTCATGATGCAGCTAACGGCGAGCAATTCAATTTAAGCTGATTGGAAGGATAGTGAATTGTTGGCCTGTTTGCAGGGTAGTCATATTGCAAATATATCTTACAAAGGTTGAGAAACACTTTACTTCTGGTATGTCCTTTTAAACAGGGGCATTTTACAGTTCAAAATGAATATGGAATTTTATACTGAATATACAGAAAATTGTTGCTGCTCTATTTTGTCTGGCAGAACATTTAAACATTCACTGTGTTGTCGTTGAATACAAGGTGGGGGGGGGGGGGGGGGGGGGAGTTTAAAAGTTAAAAGAAATGCACTGAAAATATTGTATGTTAAAAAGTTGCACTAAATTGTTGCTGCTTTGTTCTCGCTAGAAAATAATTAATGTATTGTGTATTAATAATAATAATTAATGTATTGTTTTGTTTTATGTGAACATGTTTCAATGCAATGTTTCAGAACATTTCATTAACTGTTATTGTTAAATGGTGTTAATGTGAGTTTGAAATAAAGTTCTTAATAAAGAAACTTTTGATTTCAATGTTATTCTTAAATGCAGTAGAGTAAAATAATCATTATAGTAGTATAGTAATATTGCAGTAACATAATAAAACTACAGTAGAAATGGGTTAAAATAATTATTATAGTATTATAGTAATATTGCAGTACAATACAGTAGAATTAAAATACAGTAGAAATGGGCTATACATAACAAAAAAGTAATATTACAGTAAAGTACTGTTCTCTAGTAATACAGTACTGTTCCATGTGCTGTATAATGGATTATAGTAGTTTATTGTAATTAGGAACTACAGCAACTTGCTGGCCACTGAGCTGCCAGTAATGTACTGTAATTATACAACGAAAAGGCTTAGAGTGTGGGAAACATTGCAGGCTTCCATAGTAAATTGTCAATCAATGAATAGTGTAGGCTATTATGTCAAAATTGTGAGAATCTTTGCAGATAGCTGAGTGGTAGTGACCCTGCCTTGGGAGCCAGAGCTCTCAATGAAACAGGTACGATTCCAGGCCTCAGAGGTCAGCAATATGTCCTAGTGTCCCTGAGCAAGACATCCAGCACCTTATTATTCCCCCCTACACTTTTTTTCTGGAATTCTTTTTGAGAAAATGCTATTATTAATAATTTCCCCCCCCCCCAAATGTTTTGAAAATATTTTCAAATAATTACAAACAAATGTAGAAAACAAAACATAAAGGGGAATTTACCCGCTACCCCAAGAAATTTGTCCGTGACCCGAATATGGGTCTTGAACTAGGGGCCTCAAACTGGGGTTTGCCTGGGGCCTCCAGATCCCTTTGCACGGCCCTATGTGTGTGTGTGTGCGGTGTTGTACAGTACAGTGTGCAGCCTGGGTGATGCTGGCTGAGGGAGGGGTCAAGGCAGGGAGTTGCTATGGTGTCGCAGCCTACGGGGTCCGACTGGCTGCCATGTTCCCAGCCTATGTGCTGCTGTTTGAACCCGCAGCCCCGCATAGGAGGGAGGGAGAGAGGGAGGGAGGGAGCTTTCAGTGGGTGCGCGTGCACGGGACTCGGGAGCGCGCACGCGCGCGCACACACACACACACACACACACACACACACACACACACACACACACACACACACACACACACACACACACACACACACACACACACACACACACACACACACACACACACACACACACACACACACACACACACACACAGAGAGAGAGAGAGAGAGACAGCAAGAGGAAAGTAGTTTCTGTTCTGCGCCCTGATACCTGAGGCTTAATTGAGCCTGAAGCAGCTAGGGTGTGTGTGTGTGTGTGTGTGTGTGTGTGTGTGTGTGTGTGTGTGTGTGTGTGTGTGTGTGTGTGTGTGTGTGTGTGTGTGTGTGTGTGTGTGTGTGTGTGTGTGTGCACGCGCGCGTTTGAATGAGTGAGTGAGTGCGCGTTTGTTTCGTATCAAATACCAGTAAGACGCCCTAAGGGCGAGAAGCGACCGCCAGGGCATGCAGAAACAACATATTGCCCTATTACACTATTACAGTTATTACAATATTACACCATTACAGTTATTACACTATTACAGTTATTACACTATTACACTTATTACACTATTACACTTTCATTGGAATGAGAAGTTATGGAATGAATTTAAGTCAATGCAGTGGAGACCGTTCTAAGTGCATGCTGAGGAAAAACAGGACATTATGCTCATGCTTTTAAAAGAGAGTCACTTGCACTGTTCGTTATATGTGTTTTTTTTGTTTGTTTTTTCTCTTCCTGTTGGTCAACCTGTGGGTCAGGATCCCCGGGGGGTCCCCACAAGATTTTGGGGGCATCCCTAGCTCTGGTCCATAGTGTTAGTGGATGGACCTAGGGGCATCCCCAGATGGCGAGGAGTGGAATTGGAGCAGGTTATCGTCAAAGTTCAGGCCCCTCGCTGCTTTTTCATAAGGGAATTAATGTCATTGATTGAATACTTTATTAATAGTTTGCAAAGTAAAGGTACAGGTACAGTTTCATGACAGTACACATCACTGGTACAATGGCAACTAAAAGGATACCTCAAAAAAGCCTTTGTGCTTGTCTTGTTTCAAATAAAACACAGTACTACTGTATGTAGAAAAAGAAGAAGGAAAAAAAACAGTCGTAAAACAATGCAAAGTAAATGGTATTTGGTATTCATAAAATACCAAAGAAGTGTTTAATTTTGTATACTATAAAAACTGGTCAAACATTGGACAAATTGTCATAATATACTACTATTTTCAACTCCTCGCAAGCAGCGCTGTGGGCTTTTAAAAGGTGAGGCCTAAAAGGTATGGTTTCTTTCTTGTGACATCTACAAAGGCTATATTCTCCTTAGTTTTCCAGTATAGGACTTTTGGGTCTGTTATTGACATGAATGACAGCCGGGGACCCAGTCATCCAAAATGTGTGATGACCTGTGATGTCATGTCGTACTTTTTATTTCTGTTTTATCTATTATTTTGGCCCCACAAAACTGTGAAAAGACTGATGAGCCATCACTTTTCACAGCTTTGTGGGGTTGTCCTTTAGCCCAAGTAATGTTTTTCATGCAAAACAAATGCTTGCAGTGGATTCAGAATCATGAAGAACCCCTAGTTTGACCCCTCACATGCTACTTAAAGCAGATTATTTTCTTTTATAAATATCTTTCTTTTCCTGTATAGTGAAGTTGATGGGAATATACAAATGGCCATAACCTTTTTTCGCAATGTTTCCAGCAGAGCAGGCCTCTCATTCTGTGGACCTTAATGACCAAACTAATAGATAAAACAGAAATAAAAAGTACGGCATGACATCACAGGTTCAACCCTATTCCTTGAGCTTTTGGGCCCATGGGTCCCTGACTAAAGCCTTTTGACAAGAAGCGCAAACTTAATAATAGTGACATTCCATACAAAGGCTCTCTGGCTGCAGGGCCCCCCATGAGCTATTAGGCCCAGTGTGGCTCAGTGTGCCGGTGATCCACCCCTGAGTGCATGCACAGTACATTGTGTTTCATAACAACAACAATTAAAACGTACAATAAATGCTGCAAACTGAAACTTGAGTTTCAATAGAGATTTATTTCATCATCAGTAGAACTTACAAGCTTGGAGACTTGCTGCGTCAGGTTCAACATACAGTACCAGGAAAAGACAATACAGTACACAGTAAAATTGTGAGTGTTCATCTATGTACAAAATGTGTACAAATGGACGGGTCCATTTGTACACTCTCAAGACGGTTTTACAGTGATATAGGCAGGCAAAAAAATAATAACACAGTGAAGACAGCGCAAAGATCACGGTGAGAGATCACAGTGTCATAATGAGCTTACATGGACATGTAGGCAAATATCATTACTGGTATAGCAGGTACAACGTGTATTACCACATAACCTTTTCTATTTATTATATATATATATATTTGGAGAGGCTCCAGCTTGGCAGCGGGAACAAGGATATACTGGAGTATATACTTTCCCTTCTCATTTCAGACAGAAGCAATACACAGCAACATCCAGAAGGTTAAAGGGGGTGTAAGTGATATGTTATCGTAAAACAACAAAAAGTTTGTTAAAAGGTCAAAGCTATATTTTTCTATAGCAATCATTGGTATATGTACAGTTTGTACAGTAACAGGGGCCTCCCTGCAGCTCTGCAGCTTTTTAGGAAACAGAAAACAAATTCTTAAGGCGTGAAATCAATTTGGTCCGATCAGGAGGGAGAACTCCGCATAGAGCATTTATCAGCTTCAATTTGATTGCAATTTTGAATGCTCTTTTTTCCCCATCACTTCCAAATTCACTTGTTCCCCCCAGCGACATACCGGTACTAGCCTCATATCCATGGGGTGAGCGTGTTAGGAATGAGAAGATAATCGCTATTATGAGCCACTGGGGCGGCTGTAGCTCAGGGGTAGAGTTGCCGTCTTAGAAAACGGAGGGTTCCCGAAGGGATCCCAGTTCGATCCCAGGCTAGCCCAGAGTTAGTGCCGAATAGTCCTTGAGCAAGACTCTGAACCCCAAGTTGCTGCCGATGAGCTGGTTGCTGCCTTGCATGGTTTCCTCTGCCATCGGTGTACAGTATGAATGTGTGTGTGAATGGGTGAATGTAATGTACAATCTCTGTAAAGAGCATCCTTGAATAAAAAGCGCTATATAAATTCACCATTTACCATTTATTATCGTTTATCGTGATAAAAGAAAAGGTCACAATAATTGTATCATGGAGATTTAATTTATCGTGAAATTATCCTCTGTCATGCACTGGGATATCAATTCAACTTTTATTTGCTGAGCTGCATATCTAGTACCATTTAAACCCTCTATAATTGGTAAAAATGGACCTGTAAATAACGTACTTGATACTGTCATTTTCTTTCACTCTTACCAAATATCTATCAAAAATAGCCGATCTACAAGCTCAAGCTTGTAGATCTGCTATTTTTTTGGCAAATATTAGGCCCCAGGATATTGGATGTTGGGGATATTTTGATTATCGCAATAATATCGTAAATCTACATTTCTTTGGTCACAATAATGGTCCATCCCTAGTGCTTGTAAATCATGGCTGTGGAATGAACAGCACTTGGGGCGGCATAGGCTCAGGGGTAGAGAAACCGTTATTAGAGCATGAAGGGTTCCCGAAGGGTTCCCAGTTCGAATCCGGGCTCCCCCTGAGTTAATGTCGAAGAGTCCTTGAGCAAGACTCTGAACCCCTAGTTGCTCCCAGTGAGCAGGTTGGTGTCTTGGTTTCCTCCGCCATCGGTGTATGAATGTGTGCGTGAATGCGTGAATGTAATGCTCAATCTATGTAAAGCGCCTTGGATAAAAGCGCTATATAAATGCACCATTTACCACTTGTACATCAAGCCGCCTCCCACTAGGAAATAGGATCCTGCCCTATGGGCCACATGTCTTGTCAAGGCCTACTTACTGTATGGCTTTTCCCTCCTGATTTCGTATCCCGACCTAAAAAACAATTTTCTGTCATGGGGGAGACCAGTAACCACTGTTACTGAACAAACTGGAGTATTTTAATGATTACTAGTAGTATATAGTGCTATTTAACACATTTTAACAAAGAAAATATCACATAAACCCTGTTCAAATTGAAGTCTGAGAGTTGGAACTGAAGGCCTGTCCATACTGTCTCTGACCACAGACCACTGAACTTTTCTTCAGAAAATTCTGATCCTTCCAACGTGCAGCTTTCCAAACTCAAATTCGGGGTAATGCTTTTCAGAAGTTGCGAGTGACATAATTCTGTAGTTGAACCGGACCTTTCCAACAAAAGGTTTGGTGGTCGAAGACAGTATGGACAGGCCTTGAGTCTATTTGGAGTGAAATTAGAACTAGGGATTTCACAGTGCAGGTAGTGTGAGGGAGTGTCACTTAAACCCTATACTTGGTTGATGGGGGATCCCAGGGCTTCTATTATGGGGCCCCCCTCCTTCTTTTAACTCGATACGGACCAAATCCTCTTTGCTGTAAATAGTCAATCTATGAGCGTTGCAATGCGTTGTGAGCTTGTAGATTGGCTATTTTCGCTGATTGCTCAACTATTATATGCCCAAACCAGAATGGGGTTCTTGTGGTTAAAGGAATTGGCGTGTGAATGGGTGTGTTCAGAGTGGGAGCCGATATAGCTCGTGACACAGCGTTTGAAGCCATTCTCACCGGGTAAGCGCACCAAGAACATTTCAAGCACACGTGGGCTTGAAATATTTCTCCTCCAGTGCCTTCTGCCTTGTTGGTCTCCTCTGCCTGTGGCAAGAACAGAAAACAAGGAAATGTACTCATTTTAGTTTACAATGAAAATGGGCTTACAGGTTAGTTTCCATTTTTTACACTGTCAGAGTTTCATTTACAAATATAAGTACAAAGGCATTGGTATCAAAATGTATTTAAAGGTACCAAAAGTAGAAATTACTCATTATGCAGAAGGTCCATTTCAAGTTTGCAAATCTTTAGTGAGCTTGATTGATTTGTTTTCAGCACAGTTGACTGCAGTCACTGTCAACGCACAACCTACATTATTTCTTAGCGGAAACACAGATTTTTCTTAACAGCCAGTGGTCTGTTCTGTTCTGTGTACATGAAAGCCAAGCTAGATATAAAGCTTTTTACTGATTAGGTGCTCGGTCTACCTACGTTATTTTGTCTAGATTGATATTTCTATGCATTTGATGTATTGATGTATTGCCTTGCTTATTGTAAGTCGCTCTGGTTTAAAGGAGTAGTTCACCCCCCAAATGACCTTTTTCCTATTGATTACTCATGCCATAGAGACTTGGGTTCAATAATATTATTTTGTATTTGTCGCATTCCTCAGACAAAGATTTGATTGTAGTAAATTTACCCCCATTAATTCCGGATGGGGACCCAAATGCATTGCACTGAATGGGTACCCAAATGCATGGCACTGGATGGGGAAACCATCAGGGTAAATTTACTATATCAAGTTAGTTGTCTTAGGAATGGGGTGTCTCTATGGGGTGTGTAATCGATAGAAAGTCATTTTGGGGGTGAACTACTCCATTAAGAGTGTCTGCTAAATGCTTAAATTATCAAATTGTAAATGTTTGAAATCTTTTGACAACTTAGAAAGGATATATACTGTAACATGTATAGCCTAATATCTATACAGGCCTGTCAGAAAGCTATTTCCTCATTACTGTGTGGATAATTATGTTCCACTGTAGTCACTCTGAAACAGTCCTTAAAAAGAGTGGTCATTGTCGTATTGATCTGTCCTATTGACCTTGTTGTTTTTCAAAAGTGTCTCCTGGAAGACAAATGTCACATTCCAAAGGATTAATTAGTCATTATATTCTCATTTAGATGTAGCAGCCTGAGGGGCGTGTAATGAGCCTGAGCAGCTTTGACTAACAAAGGTGTCAAGTCAGAGTAGGCTACTATCTCATGTTCATTGAAAGATAATGGAGTCTACTGTAGGTATTTGTCGTCTGCGTCAACCAGTTCTGTCATTCCTCCTTGTTTTTAGTTCCCTACACAAACTCTGGGATCATTTGTGAAGACACTTCTCAAAGTTAGCTCATTAGTATAAATACAGCAGCGGCTCAAGAGGTGTAGCTTGGAAATCTGAAGGTTCCAACTTCAATATCCTGGCTCTTCTGGCTTGGCATTGAAGTGTCCTTGAGCAAAACGCTTGACTCCTAAATGCTTGTTATTCTTATTTTAACACTGTTTTTCTATATCACTACGATATATTGTTACAGAACGATGGTTTGTGTGCTAGCCTACACAGGATGATAGCCATTTAATTACTGGGTCTCTCTTGGAACACCATGCAATTATTTTGTGCTTTAACTATTGGAAAATAGCAGATATACAAGCTCACAGCACAGAGTGCCGCGCTGCAAGCTTGTAGATCTGCTTTTTTTTAAATATTTCAATTTTTTTTTTTTAAACTATGTTTCTATGTCAGTGGTGCTCAAACCTTTTCATGTGAAGGACCCCCAAAATGATATGTATTTGGCCACAGACCCCCATCTCAAAATATTTAGTTCCAGGGACCCCCCGAGAAGAAAAATTGTTGTTAGAAATGTTCGCTTAAAAAATACATAATATTCAAAGATTTGCACACATTTTCATGACTTTTCAAAAATAGCAGATCTACAAGCTTGTATATCTGCTATTTTTCAATAGCTAAAGTATACAATAATTACGGCCACTCAACCTTGGGCCCTAGTAACTCAGTCCCACTTTCCCTCCCCTTGTGACGCCCGTGGATGTACTCACTGGTCTTCGGACACTGCAGACAGGCAGGGTGTGGACTGGACTGTATGTCTGTCCATCGTTCAGATCAGTGGTTCCCAACCTTTCCTGGATCAGGGCCCGCACTTGAAAATCTTTTCAATTGCGGTTTGCGGTTGTACTGAGTTGTACTGACTGACAGAGCAAAACTTATTTGGAGCCATTTTGTTTGCAGACGAGTGCATACTAGGCAGATCAAATGTTCTAAAAACAAAACACCTCAGGTAATCTCTGTTCATGTTACTAAGAACTATTAGATCAAGTCTATCTGATCCAGCTGTTCTCTTTAAATGCAGCATCAGGTCAACCTGTCTGTCTGTCCTCTGAAACCAGCATTTACTAATATGAAAGAAGAGAGTCAGGGTGAAATATTATAATTTAATGTAATTGATATTTAAGTCTCCCTAATCAGGAGATAAGTACATAACATGTTTGTTAAAAATTCAGCCATCATTCCCAAGGGCAGAAAGAAATGGGTAGAAAAGAAAAAGAAAATCAATCTAAGAAGTAAACTAAATGATACAGCCTTATGACACAGCTAAATGAGAATGCTGTACAAATGGATACATCCGTTATAAGAAAGGTGCCAAAGTTTTGAGGAGAACTTACAGTATATGAAAATACAGGATATATAAAAAGGGTTAAACATATCACACTGCTGTCAGCAGCAGGTAGGATGGATGACATTGACCTAAGGTAAGGTGTTCTAAGTATGTGAGACAACACTTGAAAGCTGACTTTCCAAACTCAGTGGAGGTACTGTATGCGGAATCGCAAGCATCAAAACGTCCTGAGAGTGCTATGATAGCCAATAGATTTCCACTGCAAAAGAGAATCCAAAGTTTTAAGTGTGGTAGCTGATGCATTTCTATATTATAATGTCCCCATAATCCAGAGCAGAGAGGAACAGAGCCTCAATAAGCCTCTTTCTAGAGCCGGTTTTCCATACCAGTCTTTAGCCCGACACTACACGACACGGCACCGCATTTTCATATGTACTGTAGGTTTTCCACTACAGTACAGCATCCACCCCAGCCCCCACCCCCCACCCCCCATTACCCTCCTCCCCTCCGCTCCGGAAGAAATCGACGCCCCTTTTTTGAAAGAAATGTAGAGGTTGAATATTTGGGATTTTCAGCAGATATGCTGAATTATCCCAACATTCACTGTCATGTAACTTACATTTTCTTGACAACCAGTAGACCAATCTTCTCCATGTGAGAATCAAACGTCTTTAAACCCATTTAGGCCGAGGATTATTGACTGCTTTAACAATTGAAAAATAGCAGATATACAAGCTGTGAGCTGGTAGATCTGCTATTTTTGAAAAAGTCGTGAAAATGTGTGCACATCTTTTGTATTTTTAAAGCGAACGTTTGTGACTCAAATTTTGCTTCTGGGGGGTCCCTGGAACTAAATATTTTGTAATGGGGGTCCGTGGCCAAATACATATAATTTGAGGGTTCCTTCACGTGAAAAGGTTTGAGAACCACTGACATAGTAGTCTCTCAAGAACAGACTAGCTGAGTTCCAGTTGAGTGAAAAGGACCTTTTCTTTGACGATGGCTGGCCAGATTGCTGACATAGAAACATGGGTTTTCTTCCCCCCCAAAAAAACCCTTAGAAGGATTCAAAAGACAGTAGGTTGCGTGACTTTCTCTATCACGCCCTGCTCTTCCATTCTCTGAAGCTCTGTCTTGACTTTAGGTAGGAGTGGTAGAGGGACCCTTCTGGCAGTGTCTACTACAGCATACGGCACAGCTCCGTCCTCCAGGTGGATCCTAACTGGGTCTGTTTTCATTGTCCCCTGAAGACCTGCTGCTGCTCTGACCTGCTGTACCCTTTTAACCAGCCCCATCTCTACCGCTGTCTCTCTGCCTAGTAGGTTGCTGACCGTAGACCCTCTTGCTACGTAAATGGTGAAAATGTACTTTCTCTGCTTGTGAAGTGTACTGGCTGTAAACTGTCCCATTATATCCAGTGCCCCACCCGGACTGTCTAGTAGCCCCCTAGACTCTACTAGCTGTCTTTCAGGTTTAAGTGCTCTGAATGTCTCTTGGTTCATTACAGTAACGTCGGCACCAGTGTCAATCCTGAACTTAACTGGTGTGTCTGTCTGTTACGACTGCCCCTCTAGGGCGGAGGAGCGCAACATAAATGCGAAGGACAACGACTTTCCAAAAAGGATTTCTTTTATTATTCTTTTTTTTAGCAGAGAAAAAGATCTCTATTTTTGCTTTTCTTTTTCAAGTGTCAAGATAGACTTCAGGGTGCAGGTTCACAAAAGGAAAACTACTGACCTAAAAGAAAATATCCCTAAACTAAACCCTTTAAATAAAAATACAGTTACTAACCCTACTACCTAACTAAAGAATGACAAAAAACAACCACTGGGCAAAGCCAAACAAAACTACCAAACACCCCTACGTGGCAACAGAATACAAGTATACAATAATAATGAATTAAGACATAACTTCAACTTTAAATAACTGAGGTAAAAGGGAAGATGGGAAAAATCATTAAGAAACACAGGTTTAAACTAGAACTCAAAACAAACTCAAACTGTAGGCAAAATGGCACTGGAAGAACTTACTCAAATCAACTAAAACATTAACCAAACGAAGGAACTCAAAAGAAAAAGGCTACATGGGCTGGAGGGACAGAGGGATCGAGTCTCTGCTTGCTGGAAAGCTGCTATCCCCCACCATGGTTAGAACAGAATGTGGCTTTATAGATGAGGAGCCAGACGCATGGCCAATCCTGGCCAAGGCGTAGCCGGAATGAACGTATGGGAGGGAAGGGGCAGGTCCAGAGGCGGGACCTGTCAATCTATGATACTCAGTCAATCAGCCACTCCAATCAGTCAATCAGCCACTCCACAATCTCACAGGCACCACACCCAACTCTCCACTCTCCATTCATGCAGAATTCAGCCTCCACTCACCACCTTATAGGAACAGAAAAAGAACAATATAATACATGCCACAATAAATAACATATTCCAAATCATAAATACCAATAGACCGTTTGTCAGCCTTCTGATTGGTCCCTGAGACTCCCTGACTGGCCAACCAGAAAAAAACATTCACTTTTTGCTATCGGGGGTGGAGTTTGTGCAGTGGAGAATGTTGCTTCAGCCTTTCAAAAACTGTCCGCAGTGCGCGACACGGAGATCGGCCGGTACGGTGATAGCGACGGCAAGCGTCAAGCGATCTCGCTCATCATAACGAATAAGCTTCAACAAACTAGTTCACATGTACCTTATCAATGGTCTAAGAGTCACGATTGGGTACATATAATTTAAATGGGCAGAATTACGAAAAGCCAGCCTATTATGTGAGGAGAAACATTCTCTCTGTCCTCTTCCTAGTACCCAAGATGCAATGCGCTTCTCTTTCTATCTCTGATCCAGAGGATTAAACTAATTAAAACATTTATTTTTCGGGGGAAAACTACTGTTTTGCTATGTAATTACTGTACCTTTTTCTTCCCTTTTTATTAATATCACGTAGATGTGTTTTTTGTGGTACTTTATATAGCTGTAATGAGGCTATGAAGGGAAAAAAAATCGCATCCACTACCACTATAAAAGAATCTGCAAAGAGGATTCTGTCCCACTGGGATTAAACAAATTAAAACATATATTTTCGGGTAAATCCCCTGTTTTGCAATGTAACTACTGTACCTTTGTCTTCCCTTTTTATTAATATCACCTAGGTGTTTTTCCTTTGGTACTTTATATAGCTGTAATGAGGCTATGAAGGGAAAAAAAATCCCATCCACTTCCACTATAAAAACAATCTGCCCAGGGTTAATGTCCCATCATAGTAACAGGGCAGAATGGGGCGGGATTTGCAAAAGGGTTTATTATAACCAAATACTAATACGGCTGGCCGTAACAGTGTCCTATTTGTATCTGTTCTGACCAGTGGTCTGCACTGCCCTGGTTTATTTTGCTCACCGCCCCCAGGTAAAAGCTTTCCTCATCATCTTTATTTTCCTGAGTAACCTCTCTCACTGACTTAGAAAAACACAGTCTTTACCAGTGGCCCTTTCTCCCACATTTTCTACATTCTGTGTCTAATGCTGGGCATTTGGCTTGAGAATTATGCTTTTCTTTACCGCACCGGCGACATTTGTAGTCTCCTGACGAGGCTTGGTCCCCCCCTGCCACTCGTCTCCTTAGCAGGCTGCCTCTCGCCTCTCCTCCACGGTCGCCGTTGTGTCACCTCCTGGACGTTAAGCGAGGCTTGCATCTGTTGGCTCATCTGCTCATCGAGGTCCTCCGCTTGCCTCACCATCCGTATAGCCGTCTCTAGGGTGAGTTCGGGCATCAGTTGCAATCTCTTGGATAGTTCTCTGTCGCGGATGCCAATGACCAGTTTGTCTCTGATATTTTCAGTTTTCGATTGTCCAAAGTCACTGTTCTCACTTAGCTCGTAGAGCGCTCTGATGTATGACTCTGCTAATTCCCCCTGTTTCTGTACACGTTGATAGAAGCACGCTCTCACGTGTATAAGGTTCTTTTTTGGTACAAAGTAGGCGTCGTATTTATCCAGCACAGTTTTGTAATCGTCCTCCTTCTTGTCCCCAGTGAAGGTAAAGGACTTGAATATATTCTCCACTTCATTGCCCATGGCATAGATGAGAGTGCTAACCTGGACTTCTCCGTCTTCAGCTCCCAACTTTGTAGCCGACCGATAGCGGGAGAATCTCTGTCTCCAGGCGGGCCATTCCGACGGTCGCTCAAAGTTAAAGTTGTCCGGTGGATTAAACTTCGCCATTACGTCGGTTCTTTCACTTAAACTTCTGACACCATGTCAAGTAAATGAGGCTGATGAACGGTATCAGAACTCCACAGGAGCCCCACTTTATTATAACGTGCAGAAGCAGTCGAACAGTGGCATGAGAGCCTAACAACAACGCATGAGCTGTGCGCGCCTACCGACCTTGGCTGCCGGCTCCTCTTAATGACATCACATCTGGTTACAGAACATTCTATTGGCTACAACGTCTGTCACTCAACCAGTACAGTATAATATATAATTCAATACCTTGACACCTCCTACCTGTAGGATATCATCTGTTCCAAATTAATAAAGTCCTTAAACTTAAAGTAAGTAAACAGCTTCCAAACACAATATGTGATGATCATTGGGTTTGTTTTAATCCAGCACTGCTGGATTAAGAATATACGTCTTGTTGTCTCTCCAGCTGTAGCATATTAAAACTCGTTAAGCAAGCCTCGTCCGTAAGTTTAACAAATACAAAATAAAATGTATTTCATTTAAGGAGTAGTTCACCCTCAAAATGACTTTTCTTCTATTGATTACTCACACCATGGAGACTTGAGTTCAACAATATTTTGTTGTTTTTGTTGCAGACATGAATGGAATAAACCATGAATAAACCATGGGTTGACATCTAGACCTACTGCAGTATGAAACAGAGCTGCTACCTGAGACAGTGCTTCCGTTTCCAGCAATTTCTATGGAGGATTGAGATTGCTTGCAGCTGGAGCGACATTCAACAGTGAAGGAAGCGTTGGCGGTTGGCATCGAATAGTTGGCGGTTTTGTAAACATTTATTGTGGTATTGCACTGGTGGAAAAGTTTATTAAAGTATTTGTGTTTAAGCAGGGAGTCACTGTGGGCATAGGTCTAAGAACTTTTTCGGGAAAAGGGTACTAACCGACGGCCTGTAAGGTCCGGACTGGTACCCTTTTCTTTCTTTCCTGTCGTCTTTTCTTTCTTTCCTTTCTTTCTTTCTTTGCTTAGAATATGGATACTGATAGAAACACAGGTATGAGGAAGAGTAAGGATAAGAATAGGAGAAGTGGGGGGGATAAGCGGCGGGCAGGCAGTGCAGGGACACAGGAGCAGGCAAATGCAGGGATTCAGCAGCAGGGTACAGCGAAGAGACACAGAAAGAACAGTTCACGGAGGAGTGAGTCAGAAGCAGAGATGTGTAGTGACACAAGCGAGGACGAGGCAGATGAGAATAATGTAGGTCAGGAGAGGCATAATATTGTGGTGAGATTTGCAGAGGGGGGAGGTGGCATGTTGAAAATGAATCCTTTGAATTTGACAAAAGAGTTAAACCAAAAGTGGGGAGAAGTAAAGTTTGCAAAGGTGTTGAAAGATGGCAATCTACTGGTCGGGCTGAAGGATGAGATCCAGATGGCGGTTGCTAAACAAGTTACTATGATTGGGACACAAAAGGTGGTGAAGGTTGTGCAGGTTGGAGAGCAGGGCCAGAGACCCAAACGGAGCAAAGGAGTGATTAGTGGAATCACAGTGGATGTGCTGGAGGATGAGTTAATGGAGAATTTGGACGGTAGGGGTGTAAAGATAATAAATGTTAAAAGAATGACTAAGGGTCCAGAGAAGAAAGAAAGTGAAACAGTATTGGTGGAGTTTGAAGGGGAGAAGATACCAGACAGATTGTTCTTGGGTTGTATGTGTTATTATGTAAGGGCATATGTACCTAAACCAATGCGCTGTTTCAAGTGTCAAACCTTCGGACACATTGCTAAATACTGCAAAGAGAAGAGGAGATGTCCAAGATGTACAGGAGACCATGATTATGCGGAGTGTACAGCAGGAACACAGCTTAAATGTTGTAGCTGTGGCGGTGCACATAGTGTAACGTTTGGAGGCTGTCCAAAAATGAAGCAGGAGGTAGAAGTGCAGAAAGTTAAAGTGTTGGACAAAGTGTCATATGCAGAAGCTGTGAAGACTGTGAGAAAGAAGGAAGAGATACAGAGGCCAGCAGGGGGAGGGATGAGAAATGAGTCAAGGGTGGAGTGGCCAGAACTACCAGACAGAGAAAGAATATGGGTGGATAAAAAGCAGTTGGTTACTTTTATAGTAGCAGCAATTAATGCAACAAGAGATGCCAAATCAAGGACAGTAAGCACACAGCATATTGTGAGAGCAGCAGTAGACCACCTGGGCATGGTGGGTTTAAAGTGGGAGGAGGTGGACGCTCAGCTTAAGGATCAGACTAGTCAAGAAGAGGCAGAAAGATGTTTACTTACGGTATAATTATTATGGTTGTACTTCTTCAATGGAATGCCAGAAGCATGATTGCTAATGGACAGGAATTCAAGCAGTTCATTGAAGAGATGTCTAGTAAACCAGATATTATGTGTATTCAAGAAACATTCCTTAAGCCTCAGCTGGATTTTATTGTACGTGGTTATGTAAGTATTAGAAGAGATAGGGTGATAGGAAACTGTGGAGGTTGTGCTACATTCATCAAGGAAGGAATTCAATACAGAGTTTTAGGCAAAGGGCAGGAAGATGAATATATAGTTGTAGAAATATGGTTGGTAGGTGGTCCTATTGTAATTATAAATTTCTATAATCCATGCAATAGATTAGAGATTAATAAACTGCTAAGGATAGAAGGTCAGGATAGAAATAAAATAGTGTGGTGTGGGGATTTCAATTCCCATAATACTCTGTGGGGAGGGGATAGAACAGACATTAATGGACTCATCGTAGAAGAACTAATGGAAGAAAATAATTTAGTGTGTTTAAATGACGGCAGTGGAACAAGAATAGACGTTAACACAGGAAGGGAGTCAGCTCTTGACCTTACCCTGGTATCAAACCTTCTGGCAGAGAGATGGGAGTGGGAGGTTTGTAGTAAATCAACAGTAGGCAGTGATCATTATCCAGTCATTTGTAAGCTTGGAATTAGAACAGAAACAGGATCTGCTGCAGTAAGGGGAGGGAAATGGGTGTTTGGAAAAGCAAAGTGGGATAAATTTCTAATTCTTAGTGAACAAAATATGATGGCAGTTGAAGAGAGTGGTAATGTGGATGTTTTTAATGAAGAGGTGTGCTCAGCAATATATGCAGCAGCTACAGGATCAGTTCCTAGGAGTAAAGGGAAGATGAGGAGGAAGGCAGTCCCTTGGTGGACAGAGCAGTGCAGTGTGGCAGTTAAAAATAGAAATAAAGCATTCAGAGAACTTAAGAAAACAAACAATTATCAGAATTTAATACAGTATAAAAGAGCACAGGCTATAGTTAGAAGAACAATAAGGCAGACTAAAAGAGCAAGTTGGCAAGCTTTTTGTGAACAAATAGGTAGATCGACACCAGTGGGAGAGGTATGGGGAATGGTTAAGAAGATGGGAGGGAACAGGAGAGAATGGGATTACCCAGTTTTAAAAGAAAATGAGGTGGAGGCAGTAGGGGACAAAGATAAGGCAGAAATGATGGTGAAGGCATTTGTTAAAGTGCATAGCTCAGACAACCTGTCAGATGAAGGAAAGAGAGGAAGGGAGCAGACTATGAGAGAGTACGCTGATGTTCTTGGAAGGAAGGAGAATACAGAGGATGTATTAGATGTGCCATTTACTCTGCATGAGTTGAAGAGAGCTATCAGTAAGTCTGGAAACACATCTCCAGGAAAAGACCAAATATGTTACAGTATGATGGGAAAGCTTGGAAGTACTGGCTTAAATAAACTACTGAATCTGTACAATAAAGTATGGCAAGAGGGACAGTTACCAGTTAGCTGGAAAGAGGCTGTGATTATCCCAATAAGAAAACCAGGTAAAGATCCAACAAAGCCAACGAGTTATAGACCTATAGCTCTTACCTCACATATGTGCAAAATAATGGAACGTATGATAACAGAAAGACTAACATATTATTTTGAGAGCAGGGGAATAATTGCAAGGTGGCAAAGTGGTTTCAGAAAAGGGCGAGGTACAATGGACTCTGTTGTATGTCTGGAGGCAGATGTGAGGAAGGCATTAGGTAATAAGGAGTCGGTTGTGGCAGTATTTTTCGATGTTGAAAAAGCTTACGACATGATGTGGAAAGAAGGGCTTTTGATAAGACTACACATATCTGGGGTGGGAGGGAGAGTTTTTAATTGGATTAAGGATTTTTTGTTTGGGAGGGCCATTCAGGTAAAAGTAGGAGCAGAACTGTCTAGTAGGCATGTTGTAGAGAATGGAACCCCACAAGGGAGCGTAATTTCTCCTCTTTTATTTATCATTATGATTAATGAAGTATTCTCAAGAATAGGTCCAGATATGGGTAAATCTTTATATGCGGACGATGGGGCCCTATGGAAGAGAGGGAGAAATATACAGCATATAGTTAAGAAAGTACAGGACGGAATACATGAGGTAGAACAGTGGGGTTATAAATGGGGCTTTAAATTCTCGGTTGAAAAAACAAAAGCAGTGTTCTTTACTAGAAAGAAACTAGATGAAGGTATCAGGTTGGAAATGTATGGAGAAAGTCTCGAAAGAGTAGGGGAATTTCGTTTCTTGGGGGTACATTTTGATTCCAGAATGACATGGGCAGAACATATAAAGAAGGTAGTAGAAAAGTGTAAAAAGATAATAAATGTGATGCGGTGTATAACAGGGACGAAGTGGGGAGCTGCTAAGACATCTTTAAGGACCCTATATGTTGGTCTAATCCGAGCAGTGTTGGATTATGGATGTGTGGCATATGGATCGGCAGCCAAAACGCATTTAGAAAAGCTTGATGTGATCCAAGCACAAGCACTTAGGATATGTTGTGGGGCAGTCAAGACTTCTCCCGTATGTGCAGTACAAGTGGAGACAGGGGAAATGCCACTAGGGGTCAGAAGAAGGCATCTTATGGCCAACTACTGGACACATATAAAGGGGCATGAGCGCTTGCACCCAGTGAAGGAGGTTTTGCAGCCATGCTGGGAATATGGAGGGGCACAGAATTCTAGCTTTGGGTGGGTGGGGAATGATTTAGCTGAAAGTATGGGAGTAAATGGAGTAGAGTTTAGCAAAACAGTAGTGTTTCCAGTAGTGCCCCCCTGGCTGTATGAGACGCCAAAAGTTGACTTCTACTTATTGGAAGTGAAAAGAAGGGAAAAGGGGGAGGTTGACTTGGTAAATGTTTTTAATAATTATGTCGAGAGAGAATACAACGAGTGGGTACAGATCTACACAGATGGATCAGTAGACCCAGAGACAGGAAGAGCGGGAGCAGCCTTTGTGGTTCCTGATAGGAATTATGAAGTATATAGACGGGCACCAGACAGACTCGGGGTGTATACTATGGAGATGTATGGGGTTTTAATGGCATTACAGTGGATAGAGGAGGTTAAAATAGATAAAGTGGTGTTGTTCTCTGACTCAAGCTCAATTCTTAAAAGCCTGCAGACTTTTAGATCTAAATGCAGAGAAGATTTAATGTATGAAGTGCTTCAAAGTCTCAGAAGTTTAGTGCAAATTGGATTAGAAGTAAAGTTTATGTGGGTCCCAGCACATGTGGGGATTGAGGGAAATGAACAGGTAGATAGGTTGGCCAAAAAATCACTTAAAAGCGAGGAGATACAGGTGAACATAAGTATGAGCAAAGCAGAGGCAAAATCAGTTATCTGGAAGAAAGCGGTGGCAGAATGGCAACAGAAATGGGATGAAGATGTAAAAGGGAGACATTATTATCAGTTTCATAGTAAAGTAAATGGAACCAGGACATGTAGAAATGGAAGTAGGAGAGAGGAAGTTATTATAACAAGGTTGAAAATAGGACACAGTGCTTTAAACAAGACGCTACAGTTGATGGGGAAACATCCTACAGGATTATGTGAACATTGTCAGGAGGAAGAATCTGTTGAGCATGCCATTATGAACTGTAGTCTGTATCAGGATGAAAGAGAGGCCATGAAGGAAGAACTGAGGGAGGTGGGAATAAGTGAGATTACTTTTAAGAAGATTATCAGGGCAGCAGAAAATAATGTGGGAAGAGGCACAGTATTTAGGTTTATTAAAGAAGCTGGGTTGTGGAATCGATTGTAAATAGATAGAGACAGTAGAGGGCGGTAATGCAACTTTTTAGGATGCCAACCGCCATAAAACGCCAAGAAGAAGAAGAAGAGCTGCTACCTTTACATGCATTTTGAGAAGAAATAATGCTGTTATTTGTTCCAAAAGCTTTATACCCTGTATATATAGCTCTGAGTCTGTTTACACAATGCTGTACCCCCTCCCAATGTAGACAACAGACTGCAAAAAAGCTTCTTTCCACAAACAATCAGGCATGTGAACAAACTGTCAAAGACGAGAACGGTCCAGGGCAAAAATAATCTTGTCCCTTCCCTGCACTATTATACTCGAGCCTCACCTACAGTACATAATAGATAATGTGAGGCTGAACTGCACCTACTGTGTACATAAATATATATATACTGTGACGTTTTTAAATATACCAACCTGACATAGAACACACTGTGGAAGTTGTTTACAAAAAGTTAAATTGTATACAATATACCAAGCTTTATGTACATGTACAGCTGAGGATGCTTTTTTCATTCTCTTTGCTCTTTTGCCCTTTGCACTCTCTTTTTTTCCTACGTCAGTATTACTTACCGGTATTATTACTTATTTTTATCTTAGATGTTTTGTTTTTGTTGTTTTGCTGGTATTTTATATATACCACTGCATTGTCTGAAGGAAGCCGAACAAAAATAAGTTTTACTCTTATGTACTGTACCTGTACAAAAGACGTAACAATAAAGTACAACTTTGAACTTTGAACATTCAAAGAATGGAAATGGAACTATTTGTTCATCCTACCTGGTTATCAATTCAAATACATTGCTGTCATATCCTACCTGGACTGTCAGTCAGCTATTGTAAATGATTTACAAAATAATTGGTCGGGCCAGATATTATCGCTGGCGGGCCAGTTCTGGCCCACAGTTGCCCTGTACTTGGTGCGTTCTTTTTCAATCTACACCAACTCTCTTAACCACATTACCACAAAGCATAACTCCTCGTTGAGAATCAGGGAAGAATCATAGGCTACACTGAAGATCTGAGGTCCAAAACCTCATTCACTTGAATGCCATGTTAGTTTTTCTGCAGCCAGTAGGAGGGTCAAATTGAGTCAATAGTGACATCTGCTGGACCATTAATGAGAATTGCAGGGGAAACAGCTCTTCATTATTGGCCTAATTTATAAAATAAAATAAAAACGGATGCTTGCCGACTGGTGAGCAAATGTTGGGGTTCAAGTCGTTAAACGTTATTTTCAAAGTACATAGGTTACACGCACGCACGCACGCACGCACGCACGCACGCACGCACACACGCACACACACACACACACACACACACACACACACACACACACACACACACACACACACACACACATTGAGGCCTTTGACCACCTAAAATGTCATAGTTTCAGTTGGAGAAAGTTTCCCACATACAGTGTATACCAGAGGAGACCAACATCATTATAACCGCCATGAGTTGTAGAACAAAGAGTCAATATTGATGCCTCAGCTGACAGACCTTGCACAGCCGGTGCCTCACGCAAATGGGCCTGACTGATCTGAACAAAGAAATTAGTTCTGGAGCACACAGTCCATTTGGCAGTGTTTTAATGGTGCGAAAAGGCTAGACTAACGCTTCAAGTTGAAATGTTAGTTTAGTCCTTTTGCACCATTACAAAATTGCCAAATTGACCTTGTGTTCCAGAACAAATGTCTTTGTTCAGATCATGACCGCCATACTGTATTATTTCGCTGCTTTGTCAGTGCCTATACAGCTTTTAAAGGGGCCACACCATGCATATAAAACTATATATATTTTTATAAATATTGGCTCAAAATACGTTCTTAGACAGGTTTAAGCCTCAACAACCACTCAGATAATACATTTTCATGGTCAGTTGTTCTTTCATTCCAAGGCTTTTCAGCTGCAATAGCAAAATGTCCTTTTTTGGTTCAGGGGCGCTCTGGAGAGGAGTTTGTCTGTCAATCATCACATCCCTCCACCCTCCTCACCACTTAACCCCGCCCACCGCAGTCTCGTTAGAATATGGCCTGCCTCTCATCCCTTTGAGGAAGCAAAACTTCAGTCTGAAGTGGAGGGGGGCGGTACTATGGAACTCTATGGAACGCTTTTCAGGAGAGAACCGTTCTGACACACACACTCAGAAAATCACAGAGATGAAAGGCAAGGCTTAGAGTTAATAAATTGTGTTTCTTTTAGTAGGAAAAGACACTGGGAAGAATAAAAAACAAGAAAAAAATTTGATTTTTTTTAATGGTGTAGCGTAGCCCCTTTAACACCAACCCAAGCCAGGGACAGTTCCAGGGCCGGATCTACAATATGGGCACTTTGGGCACGTGCCCAGGGGCCCTTGGCATCAGGGGGCCCTAAAAAAATAAAAATAAAAAAAAAAGTCAAAAAAAAAAGAAAGAAACCCCCAGCCATTTAGTTATCTAATCCAAATGAAATGAATTAAATTATGCCCCCAAGACCCCCAATTTGGTGATCACAAATGGTATTTTGTAATTTTTTGGGGGAAGGATATGGCTTGTTTTGACCATATATTAGCATATCATGATACAGGTGATGGTATTCCTGCTGGGCATTTCTGCCTGACGCACCTCCAACAGTGCCTTTTGAACAGGTGTGCTGTGACACCTCACTGAACACCTATGCGGGCCTGATCGGGTCATCAGCTGGGGACCACCAGTCACTGACGTTTCGCTCCTTTAACCCCAGTACGTCTCCTGGTGGCGGAGCGATGGCAGGGATCACTCCCTGCCACCCCCTGCTGATGCCCTAGGTGTTGTTCGGCCCCCAACTCTTATGCTTCCTCCTTAGCCACAGCCAGAAGCTGCCTTTCTCCGCCTCCTCAGCCAGCTCTTTCATGGCTTTCCGATGCCCTGCTCCTGTGCATCCCATGTCGCGGAGTAGGCGAGCAGTTGAGGAACCTACGAAGCCCCTACACCCCACTTCCACAGGGCACGAAACGGCTTTCCAGCCAGCCTCCCTGCACTCCGCCGCCAGATCTGCATACTTGGCTCGCTTCCGCTCGTTAGCCGCCTCCAAACCACCCTCCCATGGGACAGTGAGTTCGACCAGAAGGACTGTCTTGCAAGCCTCTGACCACATGACTAGGTCTGGCCGGAGCGATGTTTCCACAATCTCCCTGGGGAACTGAAGCTGTTTCCCCAGGTCGACCCTCATGGACCACTCATTGCCCGGTGGGAGGAGTCTTGCTGTAACTCCCTGGCGGGAGGGTTTGACTCTCTCTCCAGCCCTCGCAAACTGGATGGGATGTCTGCCTGGATCGGAAGGTCTGCTGTTTGCCTTCTGTCTGCATGACTCTGCCACCTCTGCCAGCTTTTTCAGCACCAGGTCGTGTCGCCATGTGTAGCGACCTTGGGATAGCGCTGTCCTGCAGCCTGTCAGGATGTGCTGGAGGCTCGCATTGATGGTGTTGCAAAGGGGGCAGGTCTCTTCGGCACCAAACCATTGGTGGAGGTTTCGGGGACAAGGCAAGGTGTCATACGTTGCTCTGATCAGGAAGCTGAGCCTAGCTTGGGGGATCTTCCACAGGTCAGACCATGACATGGGCCTGTTTGTGAGACCTTCCCATGATGTCCAGCGTCCTTGCTGGCCCTGGGACACCGCTTTGATGTTGAGGCGCTCCTGCTCAGTTCTTGCCACTTCTGCCACCACCATGGCTCTTCGATCTTCTTTGGAAGCCTTTGACCAGAACAAGGGAGTCTCGCCCCTGCCAAGGCCTGCTCGACCCTCCTGGACTCTGCCGACCACCTCGCGGTGCTTCAGCCGGCCGATTGCCAAGTCGACCTCTTCTTGGGCTTTCCACTTTCTTCCAGTTCTTATCTGGGTGCCCGCTGCTCTCACCAGCTGGTCAGTGGATTCCCTCAGCTCCAGCACCAACCGAGCCTTCTCTTGCTTGTATCCCGAGCTGATGGATCGCAGTGGCAGTTGTAGCGTGTTCCTACCGAAGAGGCCTACGTCTGAGAGGCATCTTGGCAGTCCCAGCCACTTCCTGATGAACGAGTTTGCCAGCCCGTCCAGCTTGCTTACCACTGAGGAGGGGATTTCGCTCATCTTCAGAGGCCACATCACCCTTTGGTACAGTATGAACTGGTAACACCATACTTTGTACTTCCCGGGGAGCTGGCTCTGATTGATCCTGGCCAGGCCATCTGCGAGCTGCTTCCTCACCGTCTCCCCCATCTGCCTGTCAGAGAGCTCTGCTGTGTAGGTTCGACCCAGGCTGCGGACGGGTTGACTTGCCAGCAATGGGATATCCTCACCACCTGCGACAAAGATGGTGTTGTCGCTTCTGACTCCTTTCCTAATAGACAGACTGCGGGATTTGGGGGGTTTGATCTTCATCCTCGCCCAGCCCACAAGTTCGTCTATCCTCTTCAGCAGTCTCGCTGTACACGCTGCAGTCTGGAGTATGGTGGTGATGTCGTCCATATATCCTCTCACTGCTGGTAGCCTTTGACCTGAAGGCAGTTTCACTCCTCCAACCATCTTCCTGGCCCCTATGAGGATGATCTCGAAGGCTGCAACAAACAGGATGGGAGATATTGAACATCCCATGGCAATGCCTACTTCCAGCTGTTGCCAGCCTGTTGTGAAGTCCTGATGGGTGCAGCACATCTGAAGGTCTTCAAAGTACTTGGCTACCAGGGCTCTAATGCAGACTGGGATATAGAAGAAGTCCAAGGCGAACTCGATGAGTTGGTGGGGGACAGACCCGTATGCGTTGGCAAGGTCCAGCCACACAACATGCAGGTCACCTCTCTCTTTTTTCGCCCTTTGGATCTGCTCCCATATTACTGCAGAGTGTTCCACGCACCCTGGGAAGCCTGGCACGCCCGCCTTCTGGCAGCTGGTGTCGATGTACCCGTTACTTCTTTCCACAAACAATCAGGCATGTGAACAAACTGTCAAAGACGAGAACGGTCCAGGGCAAAAATAATCTTGTCCCTTCCCTGCACTATTATACTCGAGCCTCACCTACAGTACATAATAGATAATGTGAGGCTGAACTGCACCTACTGTGTACATAAATATATATATACTGTGACGTTTTTAAATATACCAACCTGACATAGAACACACTGTGGAAGTTGTTTACAAAAAGTTAAATTGTATACAATATACCAAGCTTTATGTACATGTACAGCTGAGGATGCTTTTTTCATTCTCTTTGCTCTTTTGCCCTTTGCACTCTCTTTTTTTCCTACGTCAGTATTACTTACCGGTATTATTACTTATTTTTATCTTAGATGTTTTGTTTTTGTTGTTTTGCTGGTATTTTATATATACCACTGCATTGTCTGAAGGAAGCCGAACAAAAATAAGTTTTACTCTTATGTACTGTACCTGTACAAAAGACGTAACAATAAAGTACAACTTTGAACTTTGAACATTCAAAGAATGGAAATGGAACTATTTGTTCATCCTACCTGGTTATCAATTCAAATACATTGCTGTCATATCCTACCTGGACTGTCAGTCAGCTATTGTAAATGATTTACAAAATAATTGGTCGGGCCAGATATTATCGCTGGCGGGCCAGTTCTGGCCCACAGTTGCCCTGTACTTGGTGCGTTCTTTTTCAATCTACACCAACTCTCTTAACCACATTACCACAAAGCATAACTCCTCGTTGAGAATCAGGGAAGAATCATAGGCTACACTGAAGATCTGAGGTCCAAAACCTCATTCACTTGAATGCCATGTTAGTTTTTCTGCAGCCAGTAGGAGGGTCAAATTGAGTCAATAGTGACATCTGCTGGACCATTAATGAGAATTGCAGGGGAAACAGCTCTTCATTATTGGCCTAATTTATAAAATAAAATAAAAACGGATGCTTGCCGACTGGTGAGCAAATGTTGGGGTTCAAGTCGTTAAACGTTATTTTCAAAGTACATAGGTTACACGCACGCACGCACGCACGCACGCACGCACGCACGCACGCACACACACACACACACACACACACACACACACACACACACACACACACACACACACACACACATTGAGGCCTTTGACCACCTAAAATGTCATAGTTTCAGTTGGAGAAAGTTTCCCACATACAGTGTATACCAGAGGAGACCAACATCATTATAACCGCCATGAGTTGTAGAACAAAGAGTCAATATTGATGCCTCAGCTGACAGACCTTGCACAGCCGGTGCCTCACGCAAATGGGCCTGACTGATCTGAACAAAGAAATTAGTTCTGGAGCACACAGTCCATTTGGCAGTGTTTTAATGGTGCGAAAAGGCTAGACTAACGCTTCAAGTTGAAATGTTAGTTTAGTCCTTTTGCACCATTACAAAATTGCCAAATTGACCTTGTGTTCCAGAACAAATGTCTTTGTTCAGATCATGACCGCCATACTGTATTATTTCGCTGCTTTGTCAGTGCCTATACAGCTTTTAAAGGGGCCACACCATGCATATAAAACTATATATATTTTTATAAATATTGGCTCAAAATACGTTCTTAGACAGGTTTAAGCCTCAACAACCACTCAGATAATACATTTTCATGGTCAGTTGTTCTTTCATTCCAAGGCTTTTCAGCTGCAATAGCAAAATGTCCTTTTTTGGTTCAGGGGCGCTCTGGAGAGGAGTTTGTCTGTCAATCATCACATCCCTCCACCCTCCTCACCACTTAACCCCGCCCACCGCATAGTCTCGTTAGAATATGGCCCGCCTCTCGTCCCTTTGAGGAAGCAAAACTTCAGTCTGAAGTGGAGGGGGGCGGTACTATGGAACTAGGGATGGGTATCGTTCACCTTTTAATCGATACGATACCTTTTTCGATACCTGGGAATCGATACAATACCTTTTTCAATACCATTTTCGATACTTTTTATTTATTATTATTATTTGCCTTTTTCTATGGGCTATTTTATAGACGTTGGATCAGTATCATAATAATAAACATTATAGGCTATTCTCGGCTATTTTCACAGTAACGAGTGTAGCCCATTAAAGCAGTCATTAAACTTTCAGTAGCCCAACTGTTACAGATGCGACCGGCAAGGGGTGCATTCAAAAGTATCGAAACAAGGTATCGTTCGTTTTTACGTGAACCGATACTCGATAGTATCGGTTCAGTGAATCGATACCATTAAAAGTATCGCCGACGATACCCAACCCTATATGGAACTCTATGGAACGCTTTTCAGGAGAGAACCGTTCTGACACACACACACTCAGAAAATCACAGAGATGAAAGGCAAGGCTTAAGAGTTAATAAATTGTGTTTCTTTTAGTAGGAATAGACACTGGGAAGAATAGAAAACAAGAAAAAATTTGAAAAGAAAAAAATAATTTTATGGTGTAGCGTAGCCCCTTTAACACCAACCCAAACCAGGGACAGTTCATTGAACAAATCAATTCAATCAATCGATTTGAATCAAATACATACATTTTGGTTGGGAATTGATTTTTATATATTTTTGTAGTGAAATTAGCAGATCAAAAATCTTACAATGCATTAACGAAGTATAACATAGGGCTTAAAAGGGGATGAAACTCTATGCTGATTAATTTAGTTTGTTTTCCAGTTTAGGTTTAAAAACTACAGCAGGGTAAAACTAGCTCTGGTCCATAGCGTTAGTGGAGTTCTCCCTAACGCTATGTTCATCTACCTCCCAAATCCTTGGCAAATCCGGAAAACACAGCCGTCTGGTCAGAAAATAACAAAAACTGTTTCGCATCTCAACAAACCAAAAGTATCAGTGGACAGTTGAAAGCTTAATCTACTTAGTGGACACGGTCTGAGCCCCCCACCACACGCTTAAAATACATTTCTAGGGCAAAATGAAAAATATTCCACCGGATGGAGACTCCATTTCTTCTTGTTTTTCACAATTTGTCGTCGCCATCACGGTGCCAACTCAGTACTGCCGCGCAGGTCAGAGGACCGAATTACCCAGTAACTCAGTGGGACTGAGTTACTGGGGCCCAAGGTGGAGGGGCCTTAATTATTTTATACTTTAGCTATTGAAAAATAGCAGATATACAAGCTCACAGCGTGGCACCTAGTGCCGTGCTGCGAGCTTATAGATCTGATTTTGGAAAAGTTGTGAAAATTTGTAGCCTACATGTATTTTTTCAAGCAAACATTATAACTCAAATTATGCTTCTGGGGGCACAAATGTTGTATATCTGCTATTTTTCAATAATTAAAGCAAAAAATAATGCGGCCCCAGTCTAAATGGGTTAAACCCACTCCCCCTATTGAAGAACATTCAGGGAGGGCCCGCAGTGAATCCTTGTACCCAGGGCCCAGAGTTTGGTGGGCCACCCCTGCCACTGATCAATACAACAGAACAGAATGGAGCATTTCATCCAGCCAAAGTGTTCTCATATAGAGCCACTGACCAGCTGGTGTAATAATAATAAGGAATGGGAACGAGCCACGCGGACCCAATCAGGTCAAGCGAGGCGATAGGGTATTTAATAAGCTATCGTGGAGCTTAGCTCTGTCGGGCTCGCTGACTTAAATGGACCGGAAAATTGAGGGGGGAGAAAAAACAGAAGCCTATCTTACAGACCCAATTATTCCCTGGAGCCATTCCACCCTGGTCAGCCCACCAGCACATAAATAAATCTGTCTTATAGCGGAGTGGGGGTGGGGGTTGAGTCTTACTTTTGGAGCCAAGACGTTGCATGATAACTGCACATCTTTAATCATGTGATGAATGTGAAGGCGAGCCCAGAACACTGAACAAGCCTGCCTAAGTGAGTGGAGAGAAAGTATAACAGAGCAGTAGCATAGCGTCTCTGTCTGTCTTGTGGAAACCTCGTATGTGTGAAACTGTTACCTTTCAGGAGTCTAATTCAAAAATAGCAAAAGTATCCGATCTACAAGCTTGGAAGACTTGCAGATTGTCTACTTTTGATGCTTTTGTGTGACGCCGTGGTATGATCAAGTAGGCCATACATCGGCGACTGGCGGCCCGGGGGCCACATGCGGCCCCCACCTTCGCTTAATGCGACCCGCAGGTTACTACTGGAATACTGATATACAGTATAGAGGGTATGCACGTCCACTGGGACCCACCCCCCTAATCTAGACTGAGTGGCTAAACATTGAGCAGCATGGAGCATTGGAGTTTGGAAGTGCTGGTTGCAAATCACTCAACGGCCCTGCATACCACCTGTTTCTAATTTGCACATAATGCAGGAGGCAGCAGGATGTTGTGTTGTTGAAAACGAGTGCTTCCAAACTCTGACACTTGGAGAAATAAAAACCTGCACAGAATGTCTTGACAGAAAGTAGCTCATAACATGCCTATGGTGGATTTTTATGAAACAAAAACTTTGCAGATAGAAAGAGGATAATTCAAGTTTTCAGTACAGCCGCAATGTTGGTGAGTTAACTTTGTTCAATACAATCAGATGAAACTTTTCTGTTTGGATGTATGGGCTGTCAATGGCAGAAATGAGTTTTTTGCCACTCAGTAGGCGTTCCCACATAACTTCCAGCAACAGTGACGTCACGCGCATACCCTCTATTATTGATTTCAGCTGTTACAATTCCACACATGACACTTTAATTCCTTCAGTCTATATTAGTAGCTTAATGACTTGTATAGTAGTATTAAAATGTATTTTTTATGTCCATTGTATTTGTATTTAGGTTCATAAAGTTAACATGAGTATATAACTAATTGCGTTTGAATTAAATCAAAATGTTACATTTCAGGGTTCCAATTAAAAAATAACAAAAAATAATTCAGGATTCCAATTCAAAAATAACAAAAAATAATTCAGGATTCCAATTCAAAAATAAAAATAATTCAGGATTCCAATTCAAAAGAAGCAAAAATAGACGATCTACATACAAGCTCAAAATGCATCGCGCTGCGATGCATTTGGCCCTCTGGAGTGAATGGAAATATAGTGGCCCTCTGGAGTGAATGGAAATATAGTGGCCCTCTGGAGTGAATGGAAATATAGTGGCCCTCTGGAGTGAATGGAAATATAGTGGCCCTCTGGAGTGAATGGAAATATAGTGGCCCTCTGGAGTGAATGGAAATATAGTGGCCCTCTGGAGTGAATGGAAATATAGTGGCCCTCTGGAGTGAATGGAAATATAGTGGCCCTCTGGAGTGAATGGAAATATAGTGGCCCTCTGGAGTGAATGGAAATATAGTGGCCCTCTGGAGTGAATGGAAATATAGTGGCCCTCTCCATCATCAAAGTTGCCCACTACACCCCTGAGTAGGCAGTAGGGCATTAGTTTACAAAGAAATATGGTGATAAGAGGATTCTGTCTGACAGCAATGATATGCGAGATTGATTGGATCCTAGTAGAGCCCTGTGTTCTAGAGATGTGACCGAATATTCTGCGCCGAGAATTTTCGGCCGAATAGTGCCAAAGAACGCATATTCGGTTTCGGTTTCGGTTTGATTTTACAGCCGAATAATTATTACCGAATAGTACCGAATACCAAATACCGAATATTACCGAATACTGAATACCGAATACTACCGAATAATGTATAGGATATTCAATATATATATATATATTTTTTTTATATAACAATAATTACATTGATATTTCTTTATGATGCAATAATTCAACTATATGGAATGTTAATATTTTGAGACATAATTTGTCTTTTATTACAAATTTACTACACAATAGTAAATAAATAATTATACACAAAAATAAATATGTTATGTGTGCATTCAAAAGTGAGAAATAAATGTTTTATGGAACCATATGGTGATTATTATTTAAGGTTTTGCCATAATCATGTCTTTTGCCATAATCAGGTAGCTTTACAACAAAGGTACAGCAATGGTGCAAAAATGTGTAATTCATTATCATTGCATCACAGTTGGATGGAAAACGTGTACCGGTATGTCTAAAACCGTTGCTTTTCAGGAAATTGATAAAATAACCTCCGTTCCAATGGATACAATCAGTTATTATTTAGTCACAGGCTCTTGTTGATGAATTTCATTGGCTAAATAATTAATTTCTAAAACCTACAGACTTACTCATGACTTACAACATGGCTTCCCTATTTTGGGTATGTGTCAATAGGTGTATTCAAATATCTTTGAATGTTTTAAAAAATGTTTCAAGACGTAGCATAAATAGCCGCTACTTTTGCAGGACAGTCATATGGAAGTATAAAAGAGGCCTTTTACTTGTAACAGAGTATTTTTATGTAGTGTGGTACTTTAATTACACTGGGTTCCAATGTGTTTCATGACCTGTGCCTCTGTCTTTCCTGTCCCACAAAGAAAAATACCAGAGGAGGAAAATAACTATATTTTCTATTATTTGATAGTATTAACAAAATGTACTTAAAGTACCAAAAGTAGAAAGCACTCATTATGCAGAATGTCCCATTTGACTAGTTTTCAAATGTATAAAAAAAAGCAATTTTCAAATGGCTAAAATGTATCCACCTCTTTCCACGGGAATTTACTGGAGAATGTTTTGCACCACACTTCCGGTTAACAGCAGACATACAAGCTCACATCGCGTCGCAGATGCAACCGTTGTCAGCTTGTAGATCACGCTCGGCTGTGGTGCCGGAAGCTCCATGCAACTTCTGCGAAAAGCATGATGGGATGTTGGAAATTTGTGGATATATGGTTGAAGTGGGTAATGTATAATCAAAATCAGCAAATTAACTGTAGTAACTATAGTTGTCAAATAATTGTTGGAGTAAAAGTACAATATTTGCTTCTGAGATTTAAGAGGAGTAGAAGTAAAAGTGCTAAAAATAAAAAAATAAAAAAATACCAAAAACGTATTGTACTTGAGTAAATGTACTTAATTACTTTCCACCACTGAGTGATTAATGCATTACTGACTGTGGAATTGGCCTTTCTGTAAGAGTTCTGTACTTTAACGTTTGGTACTGTAAGTATTTCTTGATACCAATATGTGCGTTCAGTATACTTTTTATCCCACGTTTTTGCAACCCATTTTTCACCCAGTGCCAATTATCTAATGTAATCCTGGGCGCTACGCTCCCTCTGCCAACCTGGGGAGAGCAAGGGACTGACCTCATGCTTCCTTCTGTGCATGAGGAGTCCCAGCCATAGACATAGAAAGGTAGACGCCTCCTTCGACTCTGATGCATGTGCATTGAGGGACTAAGGGAATCACGTGTGCATTGCTTCCATGTGCGTCACACATAGGGAAGTTGCTAGGCCAATCAGAGGTAGGTGGGGGCGGGTCTTTACGTACGCAGCCTGTAAGAACAGCTGAGCAGCGCAACATCGGAACTGGCTTTGTTGAATTGTAGTCCTTGGATAAGTCCCGGAAAGGTCGCGCTGTGATTGGCCAGTAGTCACTTTGACTGACAGCGTTCCCTTAGTTTTTCCAGGATGTCCGGACTACAACTGTTGCACGTCGCTCCAATGAACTGCAGAGGCGAACGAGGCATCTAGCTCTTTATATCTGTGGTCCCAGACACTTCTTTTGTGGAAGGGACATGCTATTCCAACCAGTTTCTTTCCCCTCCTGGCCAGGGGGAGGCAGTATAGAGACCAGGATTACTGCATGCTTTTTGTGAGGTACCTACCCAAGGAGACATGGGGAGAACATGTAAACTCCACACAGAAAGGCCCTTTTGTCAACCCCACTTAGGGTATGGGCACTGATGACGTGGAGGAGAGAACACACCCCCAGCGCCAGGGACGTGCTGGCCATTGGGAAAAGCGGGACAACTCCCGAACGGCCGGTTCATTCCCGGCCATTAGGAAAAAAATAAAAATAAAACGTCGGCCTTCGTTCCATTTTGGGGGCTGGACGGCCAACAAAGTAAATCGTCACTGTCGGGCAGAAACCTTGTATCTCCAAGTTTCAAGTAAAAAAAATGATAAAGTGAGCTTGCTTTGATACAGAGAGTGAGAGAGGAGTTCGCCTGCGAAAGTTCGCTAAATTCGACAAAAGAGCGAATAAAAAACAGACGCCTTTTCGCTTTTTCGAAATTCGCTGTCGGTGTGGAAGCTTGCATTGACTTTATAAGGTTTAAAAAAAAAGCGAATTATATGCTAATTCGCTATTCGCTAAACTAAAAAAAAAGAAAAATAAATTGGAATATAACATGACGTTACCAAATAAGTATGTATAAGGTTTAAAAAAAATGCGAATTATACGCTAATTCGCTATTCGCTAAATTAAATTAAAAAAATCACACCCGTGTGAAGTGGAGCTGTGTGTGTGTGTGTGTGTGTGTGTGTGTGTGTGTGTGTGTGTGGATCTTGTGTACCGATTTTTGTGACATTTGAAGAAAATATGTAGGAAAAGGAGCAAAAAGTGTGTTTTGGAGAAAATTCAAGATGGCGGAAAATCTATCATAGCGCAAATGGGCGTATATGGGGAGATGCGTCATGACCCAAGGAATCCAGGGAAAAAATATTTTTAATTTTCCGACCTACGGTTCAAGAGTTACAGGCCAAAACGTAAAGTGGGGTGTTATAGCGCCACCATGAGGCCAAATGACACAATTATTTTTTATTTAATCCTTGAAATCATTATGAACCTCCTCTCCAAGTCTTGAAACTGTAGCCCCTGTGGTTTGCGAGAGACAAATAATTGAATGTGAGTTTTTGCGATTCCCATTCTAAGTCAATGGGGAAAATTAATTCACTAATAAATTAATATCAATTAAACTATAGAACCTTTCTCTTAGAAAAGTAATAGCCCACGTTTCCCGAGTAAGCCGGTCGATTTGACATATGGCGCGAGTGTTTGGTGGCAAAACTGTGGGACTAGTGGCGTGCCGAGGTTTAGGAAGTTCAGGCTACATACACACAGACACACACACAGACAGACAGACAGACAGACCCACACAGCCACGTATAGGGAGCCTGTGTTTCACACAGCTCCAAAAATGAGCCCGTTGGGCTCTGACCGGACAAATCCATATTTAGGAGCTATACCGCTCAAAATAAAAAATTTAATAAATATGAAAAAAATATTTAAAAAAAATAAGAATACAAATGTTTTACCAAATTAGTTCAAACTTAGTTCGGATCTGATGTATACAGTAGGATATGTTACAGTGTTTTTGAGGTACCAGCGAGATTGGGACCGGATCGTGGCATTGGTCCGACGTCTCATTGTTACGACGTCCCATTAGTCTGACGCTGGTGAATGCTAACCTGCTGATGCTGGTGAATGCTAACCTGGTGAATGCTAACCCACCAACGCTGGTGAATGCTAACCTGGTGAATGCTAACCTGGTAAACGCTAACCTGGTGAATGATGACCCTAACCTCAGTAAAACTATGCCTAAACCTAACCCTGTAGGACTAACTAGAGATATCAGACCTATGGGCACTTTGGGCAGTCCCCGGAAGGAGGCACCGCTTGCTGGTCTCAATCTCACCGAATCTCAAAAACACTGTGACATCAGATCAGAACTAACAAATATCTTACCTTTTGTCATGGTGGCCATGTTGGAATTCAAGATGGCCGCAAATCCTTTGGTCAGAACTCTTGGATATGGTATTCCACGGACCAAGCAAAAGCTGTTCTGTCCATGACGTCACATATTAGCAGACCAATCAAAAGCTTTGTTTTAGCAAAAAATAAATAAAAATGCAGGGACCAATCAAAAGCCGTTCTGTCCATGATGTCCATGACATCACGTGTTAGCCAAAAACAGACCAAACAAACCGCTCAATTTGCAGCGGTGCGAATTTAGCACACAAAGATTTCACACTTTCTGCTGGAAGTGAACTTTTTCAAATATTTACCTGACTATTGGCCTGTCCTGCTTGCTCCGGGGGGGGAATACTTGTGAAGAATGGTTGATGCATTCAAATGTGTCTGTAGGCTATCCAACAAAAATGTTGTGCTTCTTGCACTTTACTGGTAATAAAATGATTTGGAAAACTGACACTATTGTGTTGGTGGGTCTATGATGGACCCACCCCTATAGGTGGTACCAGTTGCTCTTAATCAGGATGGTGGTTCCCTGGGTCAAAATCTGTTGAAAACCCCTAGTCGATGATGCCATTGGTCAGGTCCTGGATCGCTCCAGCATTCAAAACCTTTGCCAGAAACTGCTTTTCCTTCACTATGTTATGATCGCCATTTACTGTCACTGCTGACATTGTGTAGCCATCGTTGTAGTAATGCAATGGAGCGTGAGGGTCACTCATGTTGTAGCCAAAACCAGCGACAGACACGTTCTCACAGTTGTGGAGGGCCAGTGTTATGGCAACTGCCCCCGTGGTGGGAATATTTCCATGATTCCTATTCCAAACTGGCCGACCATCGTTGTAGGGCAAGCCGATGAGCTTAAAAGCGACCTCTCTGATGAAGTACGGGTTGAGGATTCGCATGTCCGCCGGTTCTCTAGGTACGTTTTGTGCCACTGGCTCGTTTTGTGCCACTGGCTTCCAAAATGTCAATGTATCAGGTAGCTTCTCTTTGAAGACTATGTGTTTGAACCACTGGAGGTCCTTTTCTCTAAAGGCCAAGAGGACAAACAGCGACTGGCTCTCTATCTCCTCCGGGTTCATGGGGCAGCTTTCTGGGTACAAGATGCGCATGGTGGTCTTATTACCCACGTCTTTCTCGTAGCCTTTCACCGGCGCTGCATTTATCCGCACAACGACATCAAACTTATCGATCGTCTGGCCAAGAGTCTTATTGGTTAGGATTGCTCCGTTCCCCACGACGATGCAATTCTTTTTCTTTAAACTGTCCAGCTCCTCCCCTAAACCGTAGTTGTTTGTAGCTGACAGAATCTTCTTTACGATGTCATGTTCCTTGTCATGTTTGATTCCAAAAGGAAGGAAATAATCACTGATGCAGCGGAGTCGTCTAAAGGTTTGATTGAGGAACATAGGAGCTGGTATAGATCCGAATCCTGGGAACACGGTGGACATCTTGCAAGCTGCAAAGCCATGCCTACAACTTTCATCACCTGTGGGCCAATCACCTGTGGGCCAACACCCTCCATCACCTGGATTAGGGTTAGGTTTGCCCCCTCCATCACCAGGCTCGCCCCCTCCATCACCAGGCCTACTCCCTCCATCGCACTCATAGACGTACCAGAAGAAGACACCCAGACCGACTATTAAGCAAATCCCCAGCGCCAGGAGAAGGGTCTTCTTGGCCCTCCGGTCCATGGTGCCTTAAAGCACTGTCAGCCGTTACAGAGAGCTCCCCCTCTGCTCTGGTGATGAGCTGCACAGTATTCTAGATGTTATGCCAGATGTCTGTATCAGTAGGCTTATGGCAGGTCACACAGGTCACTCAAGTCAAACTTAGTTTCTGGAGGAAGTGAATTCCTCTCAAAGTTCAGAATACAATACTTGCACACAAAACAGTTTTCTTATATATGTGTCTCTCTCGTTCACTCGCTCAGTTGTTTGAATATCAAGCCGTCCAATGATGACATCACTGCTGCCCTGCTGGCACCTATAGCCCAAATATGGAATTCCACACAGCTCCATGCCATAGAGTTAGTCATTAGTTATTAGGAAAGGTCACCTGTTTATTCTTAATCCTTGAAGGGTATATTTTAAGATTCTGCCAGGTACCAAGCTGAAATATTTTCCCCATGGGGTTAATTTTTTAATGATTTCTTGCACCTACCTGTGAGCCGGTGGGAATGTGGATTATGTTTTGTTTTGCTTTTGAATTGTGTGATTTTTAGTTCTTCTATGATGATTTTATTGCATGTTAAGTGAGATTATTGTTTGAATCATTACTGCATGAATTAATTCAGATTGTGTTTTGGTGCATGCATTTTCTTTCCACTGACTTAACTAACCCCAACTGATTGCTTAAGGACCTGCACCTGGGTTGGGGGTGGCCACCTTATAGAGGAGCCTACATTCAGAGCTGAAAGCAGAAGGACAGGGTGTTCGTGGATTGATGCACAGTGAGGTTTAATTGAAATAAGTTAACTTAGATTCACATGAGTCAGAAGACCTTAAATATAGTGTCTATGGTCAAAACTCTTCTAGTTTAATGCAGTGTGTCTCAAAAGTGGATTCCAGGGACTCTTTGGGAGTCTAACTTGACCTATACAAGTCTGTAATTCTGGCAGTGTACAAATGAAACCAAATGAACATTTGGTTACATTTGTGCACTGCCACAGTTAAGGAGAGACCTTGAAATTTGAACGTTTGAGAAACACTGGTGTAATGGATTAAATAGGCCAAAATCACCCTCTTTAAAAAAGCAAAAGGCAATAAAGTAAAAAACGCAGAGCGTTTTCATTCACAACGTAACAAAAAAGTGAATAATAATGATTGGAAATAAATCAAGTGCAAAAGGGACTCACAGTGTCTTTGACAGTAAGAAAGATAGATTACATCTTTCATATAAGATAGTGCAGAAGTGCCACTCTTACAAATAAGTACTTTGCTCGTTCAAATATACAGCATAACCAGAGTATTGAGCACTTTAGGTAATTATTCCATGGGAATGCAAGGGTCCTTTTTTAGGGGCATGTCAGTGGTGACTGTGAAGGCGTTTCAACAGGTAAACAGTGCAGGGTGCAATACTTTGAAGACTGCAATATTTTTTTGGACCATCAAATGGAATGGAGAAAAAGAAAAGAAAATACAAACAAACATATACATTCAGTATAAATAAATGGACGCATAAACAATTAAATATCAAATAAATATTGCAAGTGCTCCCGTCTTTTGAACATCACCTAAAAAACATGGTTTCAAAACGGTTTCAAACGGAGAAGAAGGGGAGGAAGTGTCTTTTAAGACTCTCTCGTCACCTTCAACTTCACCACACACAGCCTTAGGGTATGTTCACACTATCCATCTTAAAAAAATATTAAAAAAATGATAATAAATAAGCAACACCTTTTTACATTAAATCTGAATGTATCACTCGGTCCTCCGTTGTTGCGACTGTCAGGTTAATATGAAAACGTCCGGCTCATGTCCGTGAGTGTGTGAGACATGGGTCTGTGCCACGTCGCCGATTCGCTCACTCACTCACTCACATGTGTCTGTGCCATGTTGCTGATTGTCTGACTCACTCACATGTGATTGGCTGTGGTGGCTTTCACAGACAGCTCAGCTGTTTAACGGTGTATACATTGCCTGATTGCCTTGCCTTTCATTTCAGTGACTTTCTGAATGGGCGTGTCCGAACGATACGCTTTTGAAATCTGCCCTCAGTCTAGGTCACAATGGGCTCATTTCCTATTGGGCCCCCTCGAGAAGGGGGCGGTACTTTTTGGGAGGCTATATTCTATTGAGACTATGGGGTGGGTGGTGCTAAAATTGGAACAATACAGGGAAGATTAGTATGGTGCCATGCTACAATTGGAACGATACAGAGAAGCTTAGCATGGTGCCATGCTACAATAAGTCAATATCAATCTTGATTTGTTATGTTTGTAATGAAGGCATCGTTGAAAAAGATAGCTATCCTATAGTAAAAACCGGCTCAAGAGACTGGCCAGCAGACATAACGGTCGGATCGGCGGTGCAACGTAGGTGTGAGGGCTGCATAGTGCAGGGGTTTTCAAAGTGGGTGACGGGGCACCCTGGGGTGCCGTGACGGCAGTCCAGGGGTGCCGCAAGATAATTTGATCATATTTGGAATTTATTTGGACACTTGAAAAAATATTTAGTATAATTTTAAACTTGAAGTACAAAGTTAGTTCTAACCAAAATGGCTATTATCTCAACGTTTTCCTCGCAACATAATCACTAAAATATTTGTCGGGCAGAAACCTTGTATCTCCAAGTTTCAAATGTGTACGTCTTTTGGTAAAGCAAAGCCCTGCTTCATTATACAAGACTGTCGCACAACACAAGTGAAAACAGCTGATCTACAAGCACAAACGCCTCGCGATGCGAGGCGTTGTGTGCTTGTAGATCTGCTGTTTTCACTAGTTTATTACATTTTATAGATGATAAATACAGAATGAACGGTTTTGGACATACAAGGTTTCCACCCGACAACGACGATATGCAATAAATATAAGGTGCTGGGAGTGAAAATTATAATGTAGGGGTGCCTCGGATTAAAGAAATATTCATGGGGTGCCCTGAGACAGAAAGGTTTGGGAACCCCTGGCATAGTGGCCCGAACTATACAGACGTCCGGGACCTCTAGTTACAGAAAAAGCCCTCTAGGCAACACCTATTGTTCATAAACAGGCAGACAGTGTGAACACACCCTTAGTCAGCATGGGATAGGATCAAATCCCAGTCATACCTCCATGCCTTCACTGTCTCCTTCTCAAGTTCTGTAACATTACATCTTAATTTAAGAAATTAAATAAAAGTTAACGAGGGGAATTCGTTCTCTGCTCGGCTTATTCCCCTCATGAATATAGTTTCTTAACCACATGAACCCTAGTGTCTGGGGGGAAGGGGGGGGGGGGGGGGGGGGGGGGTCGAACATTCGGCGAAAATAGCCGATCTACGAGCAAAGACATTTGGTGTAGAGGGAAAAGCGTATCGGTCCAAGAATAGATCCTGGTCAACTAAGCATACAGTATAGGGCAGGGGTCTTCAACGTGTTCATACCAAGGACCCCTTAGCTGAGAGAGAGAGAGAGAGAGAGATGAAGCAGGGACCCCCTCTACATATTGTATAAATGTGTGATGCAGATTTTCATCGATTTCATAGATAGACTCATAGACTTGTTTGACAGCACTGTCATCAGTCTATGTTGGATTCGTGTTAATGTGTTTTTTTTTCTTCAGACATTTAACCACTTAAATACTTAGTAAACTTGACATTTCACTCTGTACTTGGTCTGCTCTTTTTTTTTTTACCTCTACACCAAACCTATTTGCCGAAAATAGCCGATCTGCAAGTTCTCAAGGCCTTTGGCTAAAGTTCTCCTCAGAATAGTGACGCGAGGATTCAAGTTTTTAATTTAAAAGAATTATCCAACTATATCACACAAAGATTTGGCGGCCACCCTGTAGTAACTCTGAGGATCCGGACCTAGGGGGTCCCAAACCCCCCTGCTGAAGACCCCTGCATTATAGGGTTCAAGTAGCCAGGGATCCCTTCACATTTCGGGGTTTGATCCGGTCGGGAGCGGAAACCACTCTACGTCATGTTGTAGTCCTAGACGGAATACACTTTGGCCGGAACTATCAAACCGGAAGCAGTTTTAACCCAAAACAATTCCCTGCGCTCAAGGACATACTTTTAGGGCCTACCTAAATAAACCCCTTGATGCAGCGTAGTTTTGCTATTGCAAAATGTGTATGGCTACTCAAACATTTTAATAGGGATTGGGGACACAAACGGGGGGAACCAAAACAGAAGAGACGCCGCTTCTTCTGCTTGTGGTTTCCGCCGGGACCGTACCTATGTTCCCCAGGTTCTATGTTCCCCATTTATCCCCACAAAAAGGTTCCATGTTCCCCGCTTAAGCAAAAAAGGTCCTATGTTCCCCAGGTTCTATGTTTCCCACTTACCCCCACAAAAAAGGTTCTATGTTCCCCACTCATCCAAAAATGCAGGAAACATTCATTTCTAATTATTAATAAAACTCTAAACACACAATAATAGGAGAAATTACGAATACTAGTGGGACAGGGGGCACTAGTGACATCTGGGCAGTGGGCACCATACTTTTGTTATGACTGGGCATCTGGACGAGTGGGCACCTGGTCTGGGCACTAGGGACATCTGGGCATTTGGACGAGTGGGCACCTAGACGAGTGGGCACTTAGGGGTGGAGACATCTGGGCACTATCCACGAGTTTCCAACGCCCCATAGTGCATTGCGCAGACGCTGTACCGAGCTTCCGGCGCCGCCGCCGAGTGTGATTTACAAGCTCACAACAGGCTGCATCTGCGACGCGACGTGAGCTTGTATGTCTGCTGTTAAATCGGAAGTGTGGTGCAAACAGGTCCAAATAATCTCCAGTAAACTCCCGCGGAAACAGGTGGATAGGGACATGAGGGCAACTGGGCACCTAAATTAGGATTGCCAACATGTTCTTAGTGCCCAGATGTCCCACCATTTCCTGCCTTTGAGTTGGGAACATACAGTAGATCCTTTTTTTGGTTGAGCGGGGAACATATAACCTTTTTTGGGGTAGGGTGGGGAACATAGAACCTGGGGAACATAGAACATTTTAGGGGGGGAGGTGGGGAACATAGAACCTGGGGAACATAGAACCTTTTAGGGGGGGAGGTGGGGAACATAGAACCTGGGGAACATAGGGTGGACCCCGTTTCGGCCTAGACCGGATCAAACGGCCCGCTGTAAACGAACACCAGGCTTTCTCCCGGGAAAGCCTAGGCGACGCGAGGCTAGGGTTCAAGTGGTTATGATGTCTTCAGTCTCGGCCTCGGAGTTGTCCAGGTTGGACACGATGGAGCTGTACCACTCTGCGCTTTCCTCCTCCTCCTGCACTCCTGTCCCTGTCCCTCCTCCTCCTCCCCCTCCTCCTCCTCCTCGCCTCTCGCCCAGCATCTCCAGCGCCACCTGGTGGTAGGGGTGCTTGCGCTTGGTGTGGCGGCGCAGCGTGTTGCGCTCGGCGAAGCGCGTGTGGCACAGCTGGCACTGGTAGGGTTTCTCGCCGGTGTGGACGCGCTGGTGCCGCTGGAGCTCGCCCGCCTCCCGGAAGCGCTTGGCACAGATGGGGCACACGTAGTTCCTCTGGCCCGTGTGGATGTGCTTGTGCCTCTGTGCCCGGAGGAAAGATGGAAAGAGAGATTTTAAAACGCGTGGCAGTGGGATTTCGGTTTTTTATTTGAGGGCACAAACGCCAAATGCCAGGGCAGGAAGGCCATCAAATAAAACAAGATTTTAGTCCATTGAAAGAATGTGTTGAATCTAAGTTAACCATGCTCAGCCCTGCACCAATCAAAGTCACTGGATCGGTTTAAAGATGGGGACTCTGGGGAGTTAAGATTTCAGAATCTCAACAAAAGACACTGGTGTCTACATGACAAGAAAGAGACACCGGTGTCTACTGTTCACTGTCTAGTCTACATATTGACAAGAAAGAGACAGAGGAGAAAGTGGTACTGTCAGCTGGGGCATTAAGGCCACTAGCTGTGGCCTCAGGTCATGCTGTTGGTTTGAGGGGCACAAGACCAAACTGAGGGGCAATGGCTTTCATGGCCTCCATAAAATTCCTGTCCTGGTTGGTACTGTTGTTACCTGCCTGTGAGGCGCTATATACTCCTACTTCCATCCTACTCTTCCATTTCAACACCACCACCCCAAACACACACACACACACACACACACACACACACACACACACACACACACACACACACACACACACACACACACACACACACACACCTGCTGACAGGCGCCACAGCAGCCAGCATGTACTGTAGGAGTCGCTAGCGCAGCAAAACATATTGTCCTCCCTGCCTGGCTTCCCTCCCCAAATGAAGCTGGGCGATATGGTGGTAAATATCATTGAGACGCCTTTTCAGAGATATCGTACAGTATATATCGTGATACAAAAAACTAAAAACCTGTTGAATTGTTAATCAAGAGATTCATTGCAGAATTCATTTAAACATGCATTTTGGTCTAAATCAGTAGTTCTCAAACTTTAATATGTCAAGGTCTCCCCTTAACTCTGATAGTACACTTACGGGTCCATTTGGTTTCATTTGTATACTGTCAGAGTTACATACTTGTAAGGGTCAATTTAGAACTCCCAAAAGGAACCCATGAGAGTCCCACTTAAGGGGCCTTTTCCACCGGCAAAGAACCGGTTCCAGAACCAGTGCCGGTTCAACTTTCTTGGAACCTTGGTTCGTTCTTGCGAACCGGCTTACGTTTCCACCAGATTGAACCATGATTGAACCAGAGGAACAAGGATTTTGTGGTTCCCGTTCGGAAACCAACTTTTACGGTTCGGGACCAACTCCGGTTCTCGGTGGAAAAGCTCACCTCTGGTTCATCCCATAGGCGGGAGAAAGAACCAGAACCGGTTCTTTGCTGGTGGAAAAGGCCCCATTTTGAGAATCACTGGTCTAAATGGACTGTTACTCCTTTTTCTTTCAGTTTTTGTTACATTGTAGGTGGTTGTTAAGTAACTTGAAAAATAACCATTAAAAAAACAACATGAAAAAGAATCGTGAGAAGATCGTGTATCATGATACGGCTTGGAAAAATATCATGATATTGTATTTTTCCTTTTTGCCCACCCCTACTCGGAGCCCTAGACTCCATGATGGTGGACACAGGAACTTTGCCCCCGTGCCACCCGAGCGCGGGTGGGGATTTTAACACTGTGTGCTTTGGGTCGAGGACAGAAATTTAAAGTTTCATTTGGGAATGAGATAATTCACCTTTTGGGAGAAACATCTCCTTCCACTTCCTCTCATTAAATGATTGCTGGCATGAAACTTTATGGCTTAACTATTAATGTTACGAGGTCTTTTATGTCCGTCGCAAAATGCGTGACACTCTACGTTTTACGCTGCAATGTGTGCTTATGAAATACGGACTGAGGACTTCAAGGCACTGAAGGCGGTCAATCTGTACAATACATTTGGGTCCCCATCCGGAATCAATGGGGGTACATTTATTGTAATACATTTTTTGTCTTAGGAATGTGACAAAAACCAAAAAATATTATTTAACTCAAGTCTCCATGGCGTGAGTAATCAATAGGGGAAAAAAAAGTATTGGGTGAACTACTCCTTTAACACGGCCACCATGCATTCTCAGAGCATGTTTATTTTAATGTTAAATCAATCGATTTTGTTCTGGCTTAGATCATTGGAACTAACAACACCGTATACTTTAAGTTCCTATCATCTGTATCACAATGAAAACTAGTTTATTTCAAGGTTTCAGGTTGAACATTATACATATTTTTATATTACCGGTAATGTTATTTCATCATTATTATTATGATTTATTTTTTTATTTTCTCCAATTATGGGGGCCCACTTGCAATATCCAGTGGGGCCCACAGATTTTAGAATAAACCATAGACTGTAAAACATATGGATGGTGGGAACCCATTGGTTTCTATGCTGCGAAAATCTATGGGTTTGGCCATCATTGTTTACTGCTACCCCGTGGCTGCCAACGGTCATGTGCAACCGCAGGGATACTTGAGACATTGTCTTGAGCTTGCCGAAAATAAAGCACACGAAGAAGAATCATCGCAAGCCTATGATCACAAGCCCCTCCTACAGCATCCGCTGCTTTAACATCAATTATAACATTGGACCATATTTTCATAAAAAACGCATATCATGGTGATTGAAACAAGGCTTTAAACTAGCAACAGGAACCATAAAGTATTTATGACAATGTTTATTAAGGTAAATCAAATGTAAAGGTTTGGGGGAAATGAATGGAATCCTGTGGAGAACATGTTGCTTTTGGTACCAGAACAGCGCAACTAGCGGCCAATCAATTAGGAACTTTTAGTTCTGTTTGCTTCATTTTAAATCCGGACGCCTGGCCCCCTGGACTAAACCCAGTCTCTCTAGCATGTTTGTTAACAGGGGCGTCACAAGGGGTAGGAAAGTGGGACTGAGTTACTAGGGCCCAAGGTGTTGGAGGGGCCTTAATTATTTTATACTTTATATATGTATTTTTAAGCGAACATTTGTAGCTCAAATTTTGCTTCTGGGGGGTCCCTGGAACTAAATATTTTTAGATGGGGGTCCGTGGCCAAATACATACCATTTTGGGGGTCCTGCACATGAAAAGGTTTGAGCTCCGCTGACATCGAAACATAGGTTTTTCAAAAAACCTTAGAAGGATTTGAAATATTCAAAGATTTTCATGATTTTTCAAAAATAGCAGATCTACAAGCTCGCAGCGCGGCACTCGGTGCCGCGCTGTGAGCTTGTATATCTGCTATTTTTCAATAGTTAAAGCACAGGGGCCCCACAGTGAATCCTTGTACCCAGGGCCCAGAATTTGGTGCGACGCCCCTGTTTGTTAACTCTGGCAATTGCTTTGATGGAAAGCTGTAATATATTATAGATGTGGAGTGCTGTCCTGTTGTCGATACTTTAGCTGCTAAATCCAAAATCAATAGTCCAGTGAAGTGTGATGTCACTTCCGTGAAATTGCGTGAAATGTCGCCCTCTACGGGGTTCATGCTGGTATTGTTATGTATTCAAATCCCCATAGGAGAATCTGCGAACGCCGCATATAAGGTTTGTGTTAAAAATATAAACACACCATGCTCTCGGATTGACCCAAATGGATATGAAGCATCGACTGAGGTGGAAATGTACAGATTTACCCAAAGAGTAACACAATAAACGCTAGAAACGAGTTACAACAGGCTATATCAGATATGAATGAATATCATAAACTATGCAGAATCCCCCCGCTGACAGAAACGCGCACATGGTGTGTTTATATTTTTAACACAGACCTTATATGCAGCGTTCGCAGAATCCCCTATGGCGATTTGAATACAAAACAATACCAGCATGAACCCCCCAGAGGGCGACATTACGCACAAATGACGACATGGCTTCGTTTCTCTATAGGTTCTGCACCAATCTCTCCAGTGCCATATTCCTGTGCTGCTACTTTGAAGAAAAGAAAAGACTTTTAGCTCAGGTTCATATTTTTATTTATATATTTTTGCCCCAGTGGCAAAATAAACTAGATAGGAGGAGTACTCACTGAAGCGTAAATATCCTCCAGGAGTCGCTGTGCGTGCGTGTTTGCGTGTGGTGCATGTGATGACAGTGTAGAGGTTTTATTTATGCATGTATCAAAAGGCACAGGGCAACAGGGGGGAATGTCTATGATAAAGGACACTGTTCTTTAATGCATTTTGTAAATTAAGGGTGCAACAGTTAATTTAACCAATGTATTTATCGATTTAATACAATAATGTATTAATAATCAATTAATAACAACAAGTAGTAGGTCAGGAGTGGCTTATTGTCGGTATCAGCCGGTAACACGCGGGAGTCTGTCCCTGTTACAATGCGCTAGACCCCTGGGAGATGGACTGCTGAGGTGGAGCGCCACACCTACCATCAGCTCCCAGTACTTGCCGCACAGCTTGCCAAGCCGTGCTACTCATACACTGAGTTGGCGGTGCCCAGAATCGAACCCATGACCTTGTGGTCCAAAGGCGAGAGCTCTACCGACTGAGCTACCCAGGCACAAGAACGCCATGGTGCAAAAAAGCATCTTTCAGTTTCTGCAACACCAGGTATAGGGAAAGCTTTTGCATTTGTGCCACCCTCTGTAGGTTGAAATGAAATCACTTTTGGTTCTGGGTTGTTTAGAGGCTACGTCCACATGTGATTCAAATTTACAGTTGTTCAAACAAATTATGATAATTATTTTTTGTGTTGTCGTTTTGTTACCTCAATCTGATTTCATGATGATATCACAGAGTCCTCCGCAGCTCCGACGGCGAGCGGTGGGGTACAACGCTAAATCGCTTATTTGTATTAATTAGCGCTCGAATTAAGGATTGTAGATATGTGTCGTTCACAGTGACATAATGCTGTCCACGGAATTTCATAATTTTTGGGGCAAGGCCACTTGGCCTTTGGTGTTGTACATTTTTTGAGGGCACAAAGGCCATGGCAGGAAGGCCATGAAATCCATTGAAATAATGAATTGAATTTAAGGGTTAAGGATGATTATACAATTTGATGTAGACTGTCTGCAGTCAAATAAATAATTGATGGTGTTTACAATCTGATCCATGCTCAGCCCTGCACCATCAAAGCCACTGGTTGGAGAAAGTGGTACAGTCAGCTGGAGCATTAAGGCCACTGTGGCCTCAGATCATGCCATTCTTTTTGAGGGGCACAGGGCCAAAATGAGGGGCAACGACGGCCATGGCCTTCATGGCCTACTTGAAATTCCTGCCCTGCCACAGTGTTTGTACTTCTCCTGTGATTTCATCCAAAGTCTCCTTCGAGCCACCTTGCTCCATTGGGACACTGTGGGCAGTAGTAGTATTATAACATTGTGAACGACTCTAAAAAAGATCTTTTTGTTTTTGTTTTGCGAGCAATCTAAATAAGCCATTTAGCGTTGTACCCCACCGCTCGCAGTCAGAGCTGCGCATTACTCGAGCTAAGAAAAAAAAACTCCCTACCACTATCACAACATTAGGGCTGTCACGATTATAATATTTTACGTGACGATTAATTGTCACACAAAATACTTGCGATTAATGATTTAATTGTGTCGCTGAACACTGGAGCATATGAATAAAGATTACATTTCTGTTTGGCTTTGACGTTGCACAGGGAAGATATGACAAATAACCTAAATATACAAAGGAATGATATTAATAACTTTATTCTTTATACTTTATAGTGGAAAAAAATACTTTTTTTGAGGGCATACTATAATCTATGATCCGCGCATTCCGCGGCTATTCGTGCGGCCAGGGCAGACGCCAGTGCATAATGCCTATCAGATACGCTACTTTGAAAGGTTCACGAGGGCAGACGCTGTTCATAGTTTTATTTCCGACAGCAGACGCCGCACACGTGTGTTACAGGTAGAACACAGCAGTGGAAAAAGCCGATCGACAAGCTCACAACGTATCGCATCGCGATGCGCTCTGAGCTTGTAGATCGGCTATTTCCACTACTTTTTGAAAGTGTTTGAAACTATATGAACATTTCTCAACATGGATATGACTATGACTATTAACGAAAATAATTGCGATTACCTAAAATAACTGCGATTAGACGATTATGTACAGTAATACAGGCCTACATAACATTAACATCAGATTAAGGTAATAAAACGGCTAGTCCGCAATTCTCCAAACTTCTTGCCTGCGGGTCGACTTTGAAAACGACATTCTCATTATATCTGCCGATCGATATAAAAAGCATTTTTTAAGCATTTATTTGGGTATTTTGACGGAGCAAATGGGTTCCCTTACCTTCAGCTGGTTATAACGAGAGACTGTGAAAAAAAAGGATACGATGATGACGTCACCGCTAAACCAGGCCTTGTCTGTTTACAATAGCGCCTGCTAGCCGTTTAGCTCAATACAAACCATCGTCCATTACGCAGCTTCACTAGGTCGGATTTTGATTCGGAAATTTTGTGCGTGGCGTCTGTATACGATCCGTTGCCCAGACCGATGGTGGTTTTTAGACGATCAAGCACGAATTGAGCAGTAATGAGCACATATGGCGCGCCGTTGATTATAGCCGTGTCTACCATTGTGAATCCATTGAGCGACGTCACTTATCCATCCTTCAAACATGGATTATTCTGAAAGTTTTAGTGTTACGATGGCGCGCTCTAGTGGTCTTTTTGGTGGTGGTTTATCATCATAGCTTTGAAAACAATGAAATTATACCCTATCATGTTAATAAAATATAGCTATTTCCCGGCAGTTTTAGCACAAATCCATATTTTAAGTTCGCAGGGAATGGGTTAAGGCCTAGGATTATTGAATGCTTTAACTATTGAAAAATAGCAGATATACAAGCTCACAGCGCGGCACTTGGTGCCGCGCTGTGAGCTTGTATATCTGCTATTTTTGAAAAATCGTGAAAATTTGAATTTTGACCCGATTCTATAAGTGTCTTTTTAATCCTTCTGAGGTTTTGTCAGCAATCTGGCCAACCATCGTCAAAGAAAAGGTCCTTTTCACATAACTGGAGTTCAGTTAGTCTGTTCTTGAGAGACTACTATGTCAGAGGTTCTCAAAACCTTTCATGTGAAGGACCCCCAAGATTATGTGTATTTGGCCACGGCCCCCATCTCAAAATATTTCGTTCCAAGGGACCACCCAGAAGCAAAATTTGAGTTACAAACGTTCACTTAAAAAAACACATATATTCAAAGATTTTTACACATTTTCACGACTTTTCAAAAATAGCAGATCTACAAGCTCGCAGCGCGCTGTGATCTTGTATATCTGCTATTTTTCACTGGTTAAAGCATTCAATAATTCTAGGCCCTAAATGGGTTTAATGCAACACAAAGATGGACATCGAAGGCTCTTTCTTTCGTTACCTGCAGATGACTGGAGCGCTTGAAGGCCTTGCCACACTGCTGGCAGACGTGCGGCTTGGTCTGCGAGTGGGTGATGGCGTGGCGCTCCAGGTCCGACAGGTAGAAGAAGACCCGCGGGCACAGGTGGCAGTAGAGCACGCGGCGCGGGCCCAGCGAGGAGTTGGGCGAGGAGGCCGGGGAGAGCGGGTCCAGCGGGTCCAGGTGGTCCACGGGGCTGGAGGAGGGCAGGATGGGCCCCATGGGAGGCGAGGGAGCAGTGGCCGCCGAGCAGGGCTGTCACATGACATTATATGACATTTTACATGACAATTAATTGTCACTCAAGTAACTGCGATTCAACGATTCAATTGTGTTTTTGTCGTTGACAGTGACATTTCTGTTTGGTTTGTGGGCTTTGAAGTTGCACATGGCAGATATGACGCATAACCTGAATATACAAAGACATTACTGACATATTTGACAACTTTATACTTAAAAAAGAATGTTGATAGTGGAAATAGCCAATCTACAAGCTCACAACGCATCGTGATGCGACGCGTTGTGAGCTTGTAGATCGTCTATTTCCATATATATATATATATATATATATATATTATTTATTTTTGAAAATATATGAACTTTTTTGTAACATGTAAACGCTTATGATGATTATGACAAAATAATTGCGATTATGTCAAACAACTGCGATTGGGTGATTATGTAATAATTGTGACAGGCCTACCGCCGAGCTGGAGAAGTAGTGGTGGTCCTCCAGCTGGAGAGTCTCCGACGGCGAGGCCAGGTGACACGACGAGGGGTCCGAGGTGGCGTTAGGGTCGGTGGACTCGGGGGCGACGGGCCCGTTCGAGGGGTCACAGGCTGCGCTGGCGGGCGCTGAGGGACGTGGAGACGACGACGACGACAGCGGCGCCGCCGATGATGGCTTGGTGTTTTGTTCAACCGGGGCAGAGTCGGATATAGAGTCAGCGGATATGGCTTGTGTTTCACGGCCAGAGGGGTTAGCTTTTTGCACGTGAGCGAGACCGCTATCTTGGAGCGAGGCGGGGACAGAGAGGGAGGCATGCAGGATGGGGGCAGACGTTAGGCCGCTGCCGCCACCGCCCACTCCGGGTAGAATGACCGGAGGGTTATTGGGGCTCAGCCTGATGACGGGGTGTGACATCATGGCGGAGGAACCCAGAGCGCTGGCCTGGCCGACACCCTGAGGGAGGCCACCGTGTGGGATGGAGGACGCAGTGATCTGGGACAGCTGACCGGTCGAGGGGTCCAGGACGGCTATGGGGGTAGAGGTAGCGACAGGCTGCCCGGGAGAGACAGGGACCGACGAAAGGAGCAGGAGCATTTGGGTGCCGGGGGCGACGACGAGAGAGTTCTGAGCGACCGAGAGCGGAAGGGAGAGATTCACGGGGCCGGGAGAGGAGAGCTGGGGCAGGGAGGAGGAGCAGGAGGAGGTAGGGTTGGACAGGAGGAGGATTGGTGTGTTAGTGGCGGGGTTGGTTAGTATCTGAAACGCTTGGTTGTTGGGGACTGGAGCTGCACGCGGCTGTTGGGGCAGAGGAGCAGCAGCGGCCTCGTCTTTAACCGCTAAGCCTTGGGCTGCCGAGTTCCCTACCAGTTGCGCGCTCGTTAAGAGCTCAGCGTTGGCTGTCGGTTCAGCTCCTGGCGACAGCATATCGGTGACAGTGGCTGTTGAGGGGCACACGCCTCCCGGAGGAGGTGTGCTCAGTGTGTGCGGGGTGTCCTTTAGACTTTGGCTGAGGTTGAGGCCCACAAATGACCCTCCTTGTCTCTCTGCCGCGGTCGGCGGATTGTGCTGAACCGCCGGACGGGGTCCTGAGGCGACGGGGTCCTCCCCTCCTTCTGGCTTAGGAGACATTTCCACCTGGGGCACTTTGCGTCCCTCCGGACCGAGCGTGTACGGGATTCCCTGGTCGTCGATGAGCAGGAGGTTTTCCGGGTCGTAGTCTATGGAAGAGAGGGAGGTGAACACCGAGGTAGAGAAAAAGGAGGGAGACGGGAGGGGGTTGCAGAAGGCGTCGGCGCAGCCGTCCGTAAGGAGCGTCGTGGAGTCGTCGACGTCGTCCTCTTCCACCACGTCTCTGTCCCCGTCCCCCTCGAACTCGTCCACCTCCATGATGAGGAGGCTCTCGTCCAGGAAGCGTCCCGTCCGCCGTCCATCTTTGCTCTCTCTCTTCTTGGGCAAGGTCAGGTCCAGAGGCTCCGTCTGTTCCTCCAGTCCCGGTTCCTCTGCTTGCGAGTTGAGGGGAAACGTGTCCTCCTCCTCCCGTCCTCCTCTCTCTGTCTGTTCTTCTACCATCCCTCGCTGCCCCGGGACTTCAACTCTGTCGGCGCCGGAGAGGAGAGCTTCTTTTAAAACACCGCCGCAGTTGACGTAGCCAAGACGGTTCCTGTCATCTGTAACGTTGCTTTCATTATGTCTTTCCCCCTCTTCCACTTCCATCCTTTGGAATGTTTCCACTTTGGGTTCAGCGGTCACGTGGCGACCCATAACTTCCTTTGTCTGTTGTTCGGTTGTGGCGGAGGAAAACGGAGCTAGCGGGATGTCGTGTGTGTTTTTCCCCACGGCGCGGCCCGTCGAGACGGCCTCGGCTGAAAGCAGCGACGGTGTTGTTGTAAACTGAGAACAAGAAGGCGGGTCTTTGGTCAAGCTGACGTTGTTGTTGCCGTTCGTAATTGGCTGCTCGCGCCGCCGAGGAACTACAAGTTTCAGTCCGATTGGTTGGCTGCGCAAAACAGGCACTCCAGTCTTAGCTGCTGTTGGCTGTTTGATTCCGCTGGTCTTCCACACTGCGTCCGGAGCGGCCCGGCGCTCGGTTGTCCCGACAGTCCCGTCCGATCCCGGTGGCGTCGACGTCCCGTTGACGGAGGGGGCGTCTCCTCCGCTGGAGGTCAGCGATGGCACAGAGCATGGCTGGAGGAGGTCACTGTCGGGGGTGCTGCTGGGTGAGCTCGCCACCTTGGGGTACAGGGTGGGTGATATGGAAAAATACAATATCACAATATTTTCCCAAGCTGTATCACGATTCACGATACACAATCTTATCACAATACTTTTTCATGTTGGTTTTTATGGTTATTTGTCAAGTTACAGTACAACCACGTACATGGTAAGTGTATTTGGTTTCATTTTGTACACTGTCAGAGTTAAGGGGAGACCTTGCCATTGTAAAGTTTGAGAACTAGACCAAAAAGCTGGTTTAAATGAATCCTGCAATGAATCTCTGTATTAACGATTAAACAAGATTTTTTTTTTTGTACAAGGCTCTCCCTCATTGTATCACGATATATACGATATCTCTGAAAAGGCATCATGAAGACATTGCATCGTCTCAACCGGGGCAGGAATTTCAGGGAGGCCATGAAGGCCATGGCCGCCGTTGCCCCTCAGTTTGGCCTTGTGCCCCTCAAACCAATGGCATGACCTGAGGCCACAGTGGCCTTAATGCCCCAGCTGACTGTACCACTTTCTCCTCTGTCTCCTCTGACAGTAGACACCGGTGTCTCTTTCTTGTCATGTAGACACCAGTGTCTTTTGTTGAGTTTCTGAAATCTTAACTCCCCAGTGTCCCCATCTTTAAAACCAATCCAGTGACTTTGATTGGTGCAGGGCTGAGCATGGATCAGATTGTAAATACCATCATTTATCTATTTCACTGCAGATTAGGTTATCATCCCTAACCCTTAAATTCAACAAATTCTTTCAATGGACTAAAATCTTGTTTTATTTGATGGCCTTCCTGGCCTGGCATTTGGCCTTTGTGCCCTCAAACAAAATGGACCACACCAAAGGCCAAGTGGCCTTGCCCCTAAAATTCCAGGCCTGGTCTCAACGATATTTATCACCAGGGACGTGCTGGCCATTGGGAAAAGCGGGAGAACTCCCGAACGGCCGGTTCATTCCCGGCCTGTCCAGGCCGGCCATTAGGAAAAAAATAAAAAATAAAATGTCGGCCTTCGTTCCATTTTCGGGGCTGGGCGGCCAATAAAGTAAATCGTCACTGTCGGACAGAAACCTTGTATCTCCAAGTTTAAAATGTATACATTTTTTCACAAAGCAAAGCCCTGCTTCATCATATAAGGCCGTTGCACAAAAGTAGTGAAAACAGCAGATCTACAAGCACACAACGCCTCGCGGTGCGAGGCGTTGTGTGCTTGTAGATCGGCTGTTTTCACTAGTTTAAATCATTTTTTAAATGATAAATACAAAACAAACGGTTTTGGACATACAAGGTTTCCACCCGACAACGACGAAATATAACTCGTGTAATTGGCCCACTGGCTTGTCACTTGTCATGATCTGAAATGGCAAATCTTTGAGTAGCAGCAGCAGCGCTATAGAGAGTGATCTCTCTCTATAGCGCGCAATGAGGGCCTCTCCAAGTCTTTTTCCCAGGCTGAATCAGGGGCCCAGCACGTCCCTGTTTATCACCATATCATCACCGACCCATACCTTGTGGTCCACAACGTGCTCCACCAGTGGCTCTGGTCCCTCCTCCCCGCGCTGCGGGTTGCCATGTTGGTCATCCAGTAAGCTGCTGCAGGTCAGGACTGTCGCCAACCGGGAAGTCATTATGGGTCATACCTGTTTGTTTCTGGAAGGGGTTCCAAAAGAAATAATGAATATTGTTTTAATGTTACGTTTGCATCTTTGATAGCTGAAGCTTTTATCCAAAGTCATTTACCACAGTGTTTCTCAAACTTTTACATTTCAATGTCTCCCCCTTTAACTCTGACAGTGTACAAACGGAACCAAATGGACCCCGTTGGGCCGGGGTCCATTTGGTTCCGTTTGTACACTGTCAGAGTTACAGACCCCATAAAGTCCCTGGAATACACTTTGAGAAACACTGAATCTTACATTTGGAAATAATCTGCAGTGCAAGCAATAATAAATAGTACAGGCCTAGTAGTATGCTAATATAATAGTAATAATATAATATATAACGTTAAAATTATCATATTATATTATTTAAAAAGAATCCTTCCATTTTAATAAAATAATAAAAAATGAATTATAATCATTAGCAACGTTATCATTTGTAATAATAGCGTACGTACATACATAATTAATTGTATGTAATTTAACAAAGATTGCAACAGCTCAGTTGGTGATCAATCAGATCATTGTAATTTTATTCATATAGCCATATAAGATGCTGATATAACCTCATTATTGCGTCATACCGTTCATGAGCGACGTTATGATGACGCCCCCTGGCTCAGCTGTACGGCGCTGTCACATATTTATGGCATTACCTCCTCCTCCAGCACACCAAGTCTATGCGTGACAGTTGTCATAATCATAGCCGAATAATTGCTTTACAGAGGGGTCCGCGCCTGATCAGATCATTAGCCGAAACATTTACTCCGTCCGGGATGTTGCGGATTTGTTCACTTTTGTGAACCGATTCGAGCGAAACGATATATTTTTTCAACTTGCCTCCATACATTCTAACATTCTAGGTTAATAATATTAACGTCGATTAATTTCGAACCCCAGCTGCCGTGTGGTTAATGTTTGTCTAATATAGAAATAATAAAACAACGTTCAGCGTTCAGTGAGTGGAGGACGCCATTACGCACAGTCCGAGGTCCGAAAATGCCAAATTATTTATTATCAGGGCTGGGCTGTGCTGTGCTGTGCGCGTTGACAACACTCGGACCCGGGACAACGCAACGATCGCAGCTAATAAACATCGGCATATTTACATTCAGACGCTGTGTGTGTGTCAGTGTGAGAATGAGATCCTTTGCTCAGTGGATTCTCTAGTCTCGGACCTACAGCCAGCCATTTTATAAGAGTCGAGGGTTCGAGTCAGAGACACGGAGGGGAGCGGAGCCCCCCCTGACAGACAGCTGTAAAACACACAACACAACTTTACCCTGGGATTGACATGGATCCGCGCTGCAGGCAGCAGGTGTACTGTGTGTGATGATGCCCCCGAACAACCGCCGTCGATACATGTTTATTTTAAACTGTATTTTAAAAGTACACTCCACCCATTACGGTCGCTGCATAGGAGGGCTCACTGGCTGCCTGGCTGCTGCCTTGGCTGCTTACCCCGCGCTGTGGCTATTTCCGGAGGACCAAATATGAGTGTGTGTGTGTGTGTGTGTGTGTGTGCGGTGTTGTACAGTACAGTGTGCAGCCTGGGTGATGCTGGCTGAGGGAGGGGAGGGGAGGAGGGGAGGGGAGGGTAGGGGAGGGGAGGGGTCAAGGCAGGGAGTTGCTATGGTGTCGCAGCCTACGGGGTCCGACAGGCTGCCATGTTCCCAGCCTATGAGTGCTGCTGTTTGAACCCGCAGCCCCGCATAGGAGGGAGGGAGGGAGCTCTCTGTGGGCGCGCGTGCACGGGAGCGCGCGTGTACGGGAGCGCGCGCACACGCACACACACACACACACACACACACACACACACACACACACACACACACACAGCAAGAGGAAAGTAGTTTCTGTTCTGCGCCCTGATACCTGAGGCTTAATTGAGCCTGAAGCAGCAGGTGTGTGTGTGTGTGTGTGTGTGTGTGTGTGTGTGTGTGTGTGTGTGTGTGTGTGTGTGTGTGTGTGTGTGTGTGTGTGTGTGTGTGTGTGTGTGTGTGTGTGTACTTACTGTTTGTTTAGACTTACTGTTTTCTTTTTTCTTTTTCTTTACATATCTACTGCATAGTACTGTGTTCTATTTGTCTGTCATTCAATGTTATATGAGATACTTTAATGGTTTCCTGTGGAAATAAGCTTAGTCTTTTCATGGATCTCCTTTTAGTAGACCTTGTACCAGTGAACTGTACCGTCATGAAACTGTACCTTTTCCTATGCAAACTTCTAATAAAGTCGTCAATCAATGTGTGTGTGTGTGTGTGTGTGTGTGTGTGTGTGTGTGTGTGTGTGTGTGTGTGTGTGTGTGTGTGTGTGTGTGTGTGTGTGTGTGTGTGTAAGCGTGTGTGTGTGTGTGTTTGCGTGTGTGTGTGTGTGTGTGTGTGTGCGCGCGCATGCGCGTGTCTGTGTGTGAGTGAGTGAGTGAGTGCTTGCGTGCTTGCGTGCATGCATTTGTTTCGTTTCAAATACCAGTAAGACGCCCTAAGGGCGAGAAGCAACCATCAGGGCACGCAGAAACAACAGACTAATGTATTGCCCTATTACACTATTACACTTATTGCCCTATTACACTATTACACTTATTGCCCTATTACACTATTACAGTTATTACACTATTACACCTATTACACTTATTACACTATTACAGTTATTACACTATTACACCTATTACACTTATTACACTATTACACTTATTGCCCTATTACACAATTACAGTTATTACACTATTAGGCTTACACCCATTACACTTATTACCCTATTAAGCTATTACAGTTATTACACTATTACACCTATTACACGTATTACCCTATTACACTATTACACTCGTATTGTTTCTTTGGAATGAGAAGTTATGGAATGAATTTAAGTCAATGCAGTGGTCCTTAAAGACCGTTCTAAGTGCATGCATCTGAGGAAAACAGGACATTATGATCATGCTTCTATCTAGAAGAAAGTCACTTGCACTATTCATTGAATGTGCCATGATCGGATGTGTTCATTATATGTGTTTTGTGTTTGTTTGTTTTGTCCTCCTCCTGTTGGTCAACCTGTGGGTCAGGACCCCCGGGGGGTCCCCACATGATTTTGGGGGCGTCCCCAGATGGTGAGGAGGAGTGGAATCGGAGCAGGTTATTGTCAAAGTTCATGCCCCTCGCAGCTTTTTCAAGGGAATAGTTTGCAAAGTAAAGGTACAGATACAGTTTCATGACAGTACACATAACTGGTACAATGTCAACTAAAAAGATACCTCAAAAACAGCTTTTATGCTTGTTTTGTTTCAATTGGGGTCCTTTTAACATAGAATGACAGACAAATAAAACAAAGTACTAAAAAGAAGAAGAAAAAACTGTCATAAAACGCATTGCAAAATAAATGGTATTTGGTAAGGATATAGGCTTTGCTATCTTTTACCAGTTTCGAGTGTTTGTATTGTATATGAAGTGAGTTTTTAGTGTAGCAACATTTTCATAAAATACCAAAGAAGTGTTTCATTTTGTATTTATGCATCGCCCGCTACTATGCTGTCTGCAGAGATGTGCTTGACACAAGAGGTCTCCCTTCGTCGTGAGGCCAGGTTCCGCCTTGGGTCTGACACAGTGACTGGGGGGTGTGAACTTTGACAATAACCTGCTCCCATTACATTCCTCGCCCCCAGGTGACAATGAAATGACAATTTAAGGACTTTTAGGACCTTTTTAAAGGACAACTTTAGTTTTTTACAACAAGGGTTCATATTTTAGATTCTAATTAAAGAATATAAAAGATGAGTGTTAAAATGATTTCATTTACTTCTTTCTATTGTTTTAGAGATTCTTATTTCAGTGTTTGGGGGCATGCGTACAAGTGGCTAAATATGTCATTTTACACAGAATAAGCCCATTCCCAAGATACAACGCAACCTTTCATGGTTGGAAGGATGTGACTTATGGGGGCTAGAAGTGTTACTGTAAATAGCAATAAAGAAACTGCTGGCTTATTGTGTCTAAAAAGACATATATAGCCACTTGTATGCATGCCCCATGCATACGCATGCCCCACATTTTAGCACGGTAAACGCAATAAAACAATAGAACGAAGCAAATGAAAACATTTTAACACTGACTTTTTCTTTTCTCTAATTACAATCTAAAATATGAACCCTTGTTGTAAAAAACCAAAGTTGTCCTTTAATTACTCAAAGAAAAAGGAAAGGGAGAAAAAATGAAGAAGGCCATTACTGAATCAAAAGTAACCAACAAACTGTACTATAAAATCAAACCTCGGTTCGAAGTGGAGCGGTGAATCTGAGCAGCTATACCCTGTGTGTGTTGCTAAATGCCTAAACTGTAAACTGTAAACTGTGCCTGTGAGTGAGTGGTGAGTGTGCCTGGCCTGCACAAAACAGCGCCCCTCCTTTAACTAGTGTGTTGTGTGTGGCCACTCAAGGTATTGCCAGGCTACGGACACGGCCAGCCAGCCAGCCAGCCAGCCACCCAGCCACCCAGCCACCCACCCACGGACATACCCACGGACATACCTGTCTATTGGGAGCGCTTTCACCGCTCCAAAAACTGGTCAAACATTGGACAAATTGTCATTATTACTAATAATATACTAGTCTATTTTCAACTCCTCACAAGTAGTGCTGTGAGCTTGTAAAAGGTGAGGCCTAAAAGGTATGGCGATGGTTTCTTTCTTGTGACATCTACAAAGTGAATGTCTAAAGGCTATATTTTCCTCAGTTTTCCACTATAGGACTTTTGGGGCTGTTATTGACATGAATGATAAAGCCTTTTGACAAGAAGCGCAAACCAGTGTTGTTTTTGACAGCAAATTTTGATTTAGTTTTAGTCATAGTCTTTTGAATAAAATGTCATTTAGTTTTAGTCATAATTTAGTCACCTGAAAAGTTTTAGGTTTAGGCTAATTTTAGTCGACTATATCACACAATTTAGTCGACTAAATATACAGTTGATTTAGTCGACTCAATCTACAGTTGATTTAGTCAACTCAAATGTATTTTGGCAGGCCTTGATGACATTGTAATGGCTGATTTTACACTTGGTTGCATGCTGAAAATAGCCGATCTACAAGCTCACAACGCGTCGCAGCGCGACGCGTTGTGAGCTTGTAGATCTGCTATTTTCAGCACGCAAAACCTGAGCAACCAAACATAAAATGACTCTCTTCTCCACTAGTCCCTCCCTAACGTTTTAGTCTAGTTTTTATTTTGTTGACGAAATTGTCAATATATTTAGTCTTAGTTTTAGTCATCACAGCTTAGTTTTTATTTCGTTTTTATTTCGTTTTTGTCAGTGAAAAAAACGCAGTCGACAAACATTTTTCGTCATAGTTTTAGTCGACAAAATCAACACTGGCGCAAACATAATAACAGTGACATTTCATACAAAGGCTCTCTGGCTCAGGGCCCCCCATGAGCTATTGGGCCCAGTGTGGCTCTGTGCCGGTGAGTACCCCTGAGTACATGCAGGGGTGTCGCACCAAATTCTGGGCCCTGGGTACAAGGATTAACTGTGGGCCCCTCATGAATAGGGATGGGTATCGCCTGCGATACTTTTAATGGTATCGATTGCATGACGTCGATACTATCGGGTATCGGTTCACGTAAAAACGAACGATACCTCGTTTCGATACTCTGGAACGCACCCCTGGCCGGTCGCATCTGTAACAGTTGGGCTACTGAGAGTTTAATGACTGCTTTAGTAGGCTACACTCGTTACTGTGGAAAATAGCCGACAATAGCCTATAATGTTTATTATTATGATGATTATCCAACATCTATACTCTCCGCTCTGCCACACTGTGTGATCATCATCATCACCTCTGCTATACCACAGCAGCGGTAGAGCAGTTAAACTTAAATAAAAAGTAGCGAAAATGGTATCGAAAAGGGTATCGTATCGATTCCCAGGTATCGAAAAGGGTATCTTATCGATTCAAAGGTGAACGATACCCATCCCTACTCATGAATGCTTTAACTATTGACAAAAAGCACATATACAAGCTCACAGCGCGGCACCGAGTGCCGCGCTGCAAGCTTGTAGATCAGCTATTTTTGTAAAATCTTGAAAACTTGTGCATGTCTGAATATTTCAATATTTTTGAAAAACCTAAGTTTCTATGTCAGTGGTGCTCAAACTTTGTCATGTGGAGGACCCACAAAATGATATGTATTTGGCCACGGACCCCCATCTCAAAATATTTAGTTCCAGGGACCCCCCAGAAGCAATATATTCAAATATTTGCACACATTTTCACGACTTTTCAAAAATTGCAGATCTACAATCTCACAGCGCAGCACTCGGTGCCACGCTGTGAGCTTGTATATCTGTTATTTTTCAATAGCTAAGGTATCCACAAGTTTCCCCGGGAGTTTACTGGAGACTATCAGGACCAAACCTCCGGGTTTAACAGCAGACATACAAGCTCACGTCGCGTAGCAGATGCAACCTGTTGTGAGCTTGTAAATCGGCGGCGGAAGCTCGGTGCAGACGTCTGCGCAATACACTATGGGGCGTTGGAAACTCGTGGATACAATAATTCCATGCCCCTCCACCTTGGGCCCTAGTAACTCAGTCCCACTTTCCCCTCCCCCTTGTGACACCCCTGAGTACATGCACTGTATATTGTGTTTCATAACAACAACAATTAAAACGTACAATAAATGCTGCAAACTGAAACTTGAGTTTCAATAGAGATTTATTTCATCATCAGTAGAACTTACAAGCTTGGAGGCTTGCTGCGTCAGGTTCAACATACAGTACCAGGAAAAGACAATACAGTACACAGTAAAATCGTGAGTGTTTATCTATGTACAAAATGTGTACAAATGGACGGGTCCATTTGTACACTCTCAAGACACTCGGTTTTACAGTGTAGGCAAGGCAAAAAAAATAATAATAAGACAGTGAAGACAGCGCAAAGATCACAGTGAGAGATCACAGAGTCATAATGAGCTTACATGAACATGTAGGCAAATATCATTACTGGTATAGCAGGTACAACGTGTATTACCACATAACCTTTTCTTTTTCTTATATATATATATTTGGAGAGGCTCCAGCTTGGCAGCGGGAACAAGGATATACTGGAGTTAGTTTTTTTCCCCGTCTCATTTCAGACAGAAGCTATAAGAATCCAGAGGGAATACACAGCTACATCCAGAAGGTTAAAGGGGGTGTACGTGATATGTTATCGTAAAAAAACAGCAAAAGTTTTTTAAAAGGTCAAAGCTATATTTTCGAATAGCAATCATTGATATTTGTACAGTTTGTACAGTAACAGGGGCCACCCTGCAGCTCTCTGCAGCTTTTTAGGAAACAGAAAACACATTTTTAAGGCGTGAAATCAATTTGGTCCGATCAGGAGGGAGAACTCCACACAGAGCATTTATCAGCTTCAATTTGATAGTGTTCCAGTTCCAATTTTGACTGCTCTTTTTTTCCCCATCACTTCCAAATTCACTTGTTCCCCCCAGCGACATACTAGCATGAGCATCATATCCATGGGGTGAGCTTGTTGGGGATGGGACGATAATCACTATTATGAGCCACTGGGGCGGCTGTGGCTCAGGGGTAGAGTTGCCGTCTTAAAACACAGAGGGTTCACGAAGGGTTCGAATTGAGTCCTTGAGCAAGACTCTGTCTGAACCCGTAGTTGCTCCCGATGAGCAGGTTGGTTCCTTGCATGGTCTCCTCCGCCATCGGTGTACAGTATGAATGTGTGTGTGAATGGGTGAATGTAATGCACAATCTCTGTAAAGCGCCTTGGATAAAAGGCACTATATAAATGCACCATTTACCATTTAGTGCCGCGCCATTTAGTTTACCACCGAGTGCCGCGCTGCGAGCTTGTAGATCTGCTATTTTTGAAAAGTTGTGAAAATGTGTGAAAATCTTTGAATGTTATGTATTTTTTAAGCGAACATTTCTAACTCAAATTTTGCTTCTGGGGGTCCGGTCCCTGGAACTAAATATTTTGAGATCGGGGTCCGTGGCCAAATACATATCATCTTGGGGGTCCTCGACATAGGTTTCTTGCACACATTTTCACGATTTTTCAAAAATAGCAGATCTACAAGCTCACAGCGCGGCACTCGGTGCCGCGCTGTGAGCTTGTATATCTGCTATTTTTCAATATTTAACATTCATGGGGGGCCCACAGTGAATCCTTGTACCCAGGGCCCAGAATTCTAAATCCATTGCAAGCATCTGTTTTGCATAAAAAACATTCATTGGGCTAAAACGGCCCCCACAAAAGTGTGAAAAGTGATGACTCATCACTTTTCATCACTAAACCATAGTCTTGTGGGGCCGTTTTTTAGCCCAAGGAATGTTTTTTGTGCAAAACAGATGCTTGCAATGGATTCAGAATCATGAAAAAACCCTAGTTTGACCCGTCATATGCTACTTAAAGCAGATTCTTTTTTTGCTTTTTTTCACTGTAATGTAAAGTTAATGGGACACCAACTCTAGCGGCTGATAACACCAATTTAGCTGTGTCTCAGAAAGGGTTATCATACCAAATTATAATCTACAGATATAGAACTTTTCAAAAATGCATAGTAACCTTTGCCACCTTTCCGATACCGACATCTCGTATGGCCCATGGACTATATGGGCCACATGGCTCGTCAAGGCTTACTTGATTTGGTATCCCGAACTAAAAAACTGTTTTCTGTTTACTAAGAGAGTCAGGGGCAGACCACTGTTACTGATCAAACACTCTGGAGTATATTAATGATTACTATGAGTATACAGTGCTATTTAACACATTTTAACAAAGAAAATATCACATACACTCCATTTAAATTTAAGTCTGAGAGTTAGAACTGAAGGCCTGTCCATACTGTCTCCGGTCACAGACCACTGAACTTTTCAGTGCAGCTTTCCGAACTCAAATTCAGGGCAAATGCTTTTCAGAAGTTGCGAGTGACTTAATTTTGTAGTTGAACCACACCTTTCCATGAAACGTTCGGTGGTCGAAGACAGTATGGACAGGCCTTGAGTCTATTTGTACACTCTCGGATGGCTTGATGGCTTGAGAAGACCGGATGAAGTTGGGTTAGAACAGGGGTCTTCAACGTTTTCAGGCCAAGGACCCCTTGGTCGAGAGACAGATGAAGCAGAACTCATGTGCAATTCCAAATAACGCAGCAGGCACCCCCACAACCATTTCATAGATTCCAAATAGTTTCATCGCTTGACAGCACAATCGTCAGTGTATTTTGGATTCATGTCAATTTGTGTTTTCAGATAATATGTAACGACTTGAACCGTCGATACTTAATAAACTTGACCTTTCACTATGTAGGCCTACCTAGTCTGCTCTTTTTCCCCTCTAAACCAAACCTCTTTGCCGAAAATAGCCGATCTACAAGAGGCGTTGTGAGCTTGTAGATCTGCTATTTTTGGCTAAAGTTCTCACAATAAGGACACTATCACACAAAGATTTGGAGGACCCCCTGTAGTAACTCTGAAGACCCCCTAGGGGTCCCGGACCCCCTGTTGAAGACCCCTGGGTTAGAATATTGGGCATTGGGGGCATGGAGGTCATACGGAGACAGAGTGTGTGTGTGTGTGTGTGTGTGTGTGTGTGTGTGTGTGTGTGTGTGTGTGTGTGTGTGTGTGTGTGTGTGTGTGTGTGTGTGTGTGTGTGTTGCGCGCGTGCGTGCGTACGTGCGTGCATGCGTGCGTGCGTGCGTGCGTGCGTGCGTGCGTGCGTGCGCATGTGTACGGTGTACGAGGACGGTTTAGACCTCCATCTCTCCAGGCTGACACTCTTCGATCTCTGAGACCAGCCGGTGGGGGAAGAGCTTGTACTGCAACCAGGTGGGCTCTGCAGAAGGAGAGGAGGAGTTAGAGAGGAAAAGGAAGAGGAAAAGGATGCATGCGCCTTCGCGCGGCGGCTGGCGGCGCCGAAAATAGCTGACCTACAACAGTGGCGTCAGTTCAGAAAAAGCTAAGGTATGGCAACATGACTGGTGTCTTGCACGCGCGCAGTCATGTTGCCATACCTTAGCCACAGGCATGATACATTTATTTTAAGAAGTACATTCTATTTTTCCCCTGTTTCTATGGTTTGTTCAAGTGCAGCTAAACTTGGCGTAAAATAGTAAATGTGCCAAAATTAACAATAATGCATTGCACCTGTGCAGCTGACCTGCGGAACATGGGAATATACCATTTTGTCAAGATGGGGAGAATACAAGTGTGGAGAATATAATTACAATACATTGTTAAAGTGACCATTTTGTAAAATGTTGCATTTGTAGTTATTTTTACTGTAATTTAACAACATAATAACCAGCACAGATAGACAAAGAGACATTCATGGATTTATATTTAAAAGTAACTTTTATTTTCCCCCTGGACCCAGGGTATGGCAGCTGCATACCCCTGCCATACCCAATTGACGCCCCTGACCTACAAGCTCACAACGACGAGCGGGTCGGCTATTTTTGACGCGCGATACCGTCGTGCGGCTGAGCGTACATTTAAATTTATATGAGAAAAACATTGCAATTGGAAAATGTTATTGTAGGACTCCTAAATCTGTGTCACGCCTCACAACATGAAGGAAACAGAATCTCGCTGTGTTATGATAATTAACAATTGCCTAACAGAAACGATGACTAGATCTACTATGGGGGCGGCAGTGGCTCAGGGGGTAGAGAAACCGTCATTAGAACATGGAGGGTTCCCGAAAGGTTCCCAGTTCGATCCCGAGTTAGTGTCGGAGATCCCTTGAGCAAGACTCTGAACCCCTATAGGTTGCTCCCGGTGAGCAGGTTGGTGTCCTCCGCCATCGGTGTATGAATGCTTGTGTGAATGGGTGAATGTAATCCACAATCTATGTAAAGCGCCTTGGAAAAAGGCACTATATGCACCATTTACTATTGACCATTGGTGGTCATGAACCACTTTCAACCTGGCGTCCCCATCTTGGGCATGTCATTATATACCGGTAGGTGAAAATTGTCCCATAATTTCCCCAAAAAGGCTTTCAAAAGAGCTTGTAGATTGGCTTCTCATCGTACAACTGAACAGTGCTTAAAGACACATTATGACGCAATATTTTATGCTTTAACTATTGAAAAATAGCAGATATACAAGCTCACAGCGCGGCACCGAGTGCCACGCTGCAAGCTTGTAGATCTGCTATTTTTGAAAAATCGTGAAAATTAGATTTTTGACCCGATTACATAAGTGTCTTTTGAATCCTTCTAAGATTTTTTGAAATACCAATGTTTGTATGTCAACAATCTGGCCAGCCATCGTCAAAGAAAAGGTCCTTTTCATTTAACTGGAGCTCAGTTAGTCTGTTCTTGAGAGACTACTATGTCAGTGGTTCTCAAACCTTTTCATGTGAAGGACCCCCAAAATGATATGTATTTGGCCACGGACCCGCATCTCAAAATATCTAGTTCCAGGGACCACCCAGAAGCAAAATTTGAGTTACAAACGTTCGCTTTGAAAATACATAATATTCAAAGATTTGCACACATTTTCACGACTTTTTCAAAAATAGCAGATCTACAAGCTCTGCTATTTTTCACTGGTTAAAGCATTCAATAATTTTAGGCCTAAATGGGTTAAAGATGGCACAACAAAGCATGCCTGCTTGCTCCAGGGAGATACTTTTGACCTTCAGGTAATACCACTTGTCAACCAGTAGATGTCCCACCCGACCACATCATCTAAATGTCTAAAAACCACACATAACAGTTGTGTTAGTTAAATTGTAATATCTACATTTGAGACGGATTCAGAGCTCCCTGACATTTCTTTCTTCTTCTTCTTCTTCTTTTTTTTTTTTTTTTTTTTGTCAATGGGTTCCCAGATTGGTTATATTATAGTAAAATAGTCTACCATAGCATACTGATTGACAGTTCATTGCCTGGTTAGTTGGGTAATAAATGGCAGTTCCGTGACCACAAGAGCAAAGGTCCGTTTCTCAATGGATTTGTCATCTAGGAGGGGTATTAAACAAATTTGGCCGGGGTGTATTTTTTAAAATGGCTGGGAAAATGTTTGACAGCTAGGGTAATTTTCTCATGTCTCATTCACTTACTATACTATATAAAAAACGGCCAACAAAACTATGGTTTAGTGATGAGTCATCAATTTTCACAGTCTTTTGGGGTCAGTTTTTAGCCCAAGGAATGTTTTTCATGCAAAAGAAATGCTTGCAATTGATTCAGAATAATTAAAAACCCCTAGTTTGACCCCTCACATCCCACTTAAAGCAGTATTTTTGGGAGTCATTTTTTCCTTTATAGGCCTAGTATAGTGTATAGTAAGTGAATGAGACTGAAAATTACCCTAGCTGTCAAACATTTTCCTGGCCATTTAAAAAAAATACACCTCGGCCAAATTTGTTTAATAACCCTCCTAGATGACAAATCCATTGAGAAACGGACCTTTGCTCTCCACGGTCACGGAACTGCCATTTTTGACTCTACTGGTGTTTGATGAGCAATGGCTCATGGTCTACTGCTCTAGAGCCACACGTGACTCTTAGGCCCTCTCCTGTGGCTCCCATTGCTTGGTCAAAGAAGTATTTTAATCATAATGTATTATTGTAGAAGTCATAAAGTTATTCTTACATTCTCCTATTGTGAAAAAGGTTTTGCCTAAACACCAGATAAAAATAAGAAACTAAATTATTGAAGGAAAATAAAGAATGTATTATGTTGTTTGCTTTCACCACCAACGCATTCAGGCTTACTGGTATACTTGATCTGCTTTGAGAAATTAGCAAACAATAAAAAAGGAATATTGAAAGACCAGGAAAAAAAGCACAAATGAATAAATAAAGCAAACATCTTTTTGCGAGCTATCTGCTATTTTTGAAAAATCTTGAAAATCCGTGCAAGTGTTTTGCATATTTTTGACCTGATTCTATAAATGTCTTCTAAAAATATTCTGAAATATGTTGTTCCCGGGATCCAGAGAAAGAAAGATTTGAGTTACAAATGTTCGCTTTAAATCTGCTATTTTTCAATAGCTAAAGTATAAAATAATTCAACTTTAAGTCAACTTTGTTTTTTTTTACAACAAGGGTTTATATTTTAGATTGTAATTAGAGAAAAGAAAAGATGAGTGTTTTCATGTACTGCTTTCTATTGTTTTAGCGATTTTAATGATTTTGATGTCAGTGCATGCAAGTGGCTAAATATGTACTTTTAGACACAATAAGACCATTCCAAAGATGGCACCACAATCTTTCATGGGCAGATGTGACATGTGATGGGGGAAGTGTTACTGTAAATATGAATGAACAAATTGTCTTATTGTGTCTAAAAAATACACATTTAGCCACCTGTACGCATGCCCCATCCACTGAAAATCAAAATGGCTAAAATGGCTAAAACAAAATAAAGCAGTAAATGAAGACATTTTAACACTCATCTTTTATCTTTTCTCTAATTACAATCTAAAATATGAAATCTTGTTGTAAAAAAACAAAGTTGTCCTTTAATAGGTTAAGTAGGCTACAACAGTTGAGTACTTCTTTCCACCGCGGGGATGCCAGCCAGCCCAGCGGGGCCCCCTAGGGACTCACCCAGGTAGCACGGCGGGGGGTGCAGCTTGCCATCGAAGCAGCTCTGGCTGGCCGTGTAGCTGCACTGCTTGCGGGGGTGTTTACAGTAGAACGTCACGTTCTCCCCGTGAGGAATCATGGCGTCCGTGATGTCAAAGGGCCACCTCTTCAGCCCGCCAATCAGCACGCGGCTCCGCTCGGCAGGGATGAGACAGCGGGCTGGAAACAAAAGAGGGGGGGGGGGGGGGTGTTATGGTAAATGGTAAATGGTGCATTTATATAGCGAGATTGTGCATTACATGCACCCATTCACACACCGATGGCAGAGGAAACCATTCAAGGCACCAACCTGCTCACCAGGAGCAACTAGGTAGGGGTTCAGAGTCTTGCTCAAGGACTCTTCGACACTCTGGGGGAGCCCGGGATCGAACTGGGAACCCTTCGGTAACCCTCTGTGTTCTAATGACAGTTTCTCTACCCCTGGCCCTGAGCCCTAACCCTAACCCAAACTAGACAATCTTCTTACCAGCAATAATTTGACAGGAAATACATTTTCAACAATAATTTCTTCTAACTGTGTTTTAATATTTTGCTATTATCCTGAATAATATTGTACTAAAAGCAGTACAAGCAGCTGACCCATCTTATCTTAGCCCAATCTGCCATTGCAAAAAAGATTATTGCCAGGGTCCCTGGAACAACATATTTTGAGATGGGGGGTCCGCAGCCAAATACATGTGATTTTGAGGGTCCTTGACATGAAAAGGTTTGAGAACCATCGATTTAGAATTTATAAAATCGTGTCAAAGATTTTTGTGTCAAAGATTTTTGCAGCACGGCACTCGGTGCCGTGCTGTGAGCTTGTACATCTAATATTTTGTAATAGTTAAAGCATAAAATAATGGTTAAAGTGGTTCCATCCAGGTCTTAAAAGGGTCAACCCAATCATTATACATGACTACATCTCCCAGCATCCTCTCTGTCACCTGCCCTCACCTCTGCAGTAGGGCGGGTCGGCGCTCCAGCTGCCGTTGGGCAGACAGGTGATCTTCTGCGGTCCGTCCAGCAGGAAGTTCTTCTTGCAGAGGTAGTGGATGTCAAAGTCCACCTCGTACTCGATCTTCTGCACGGCCACCACGTAGCCCTGCTCCACCGCCCGGGGGGGCACGCAGTACACCTCTGATGGTAGAGAGACAGAGACAAAGACAGAGAGGGAGGGAGAGAGAGAGAGTGAGATAGACAGACAGAGACACAGTGTTGATTTCGTCGACTAAAACTATGGAGAAAAATGTTTGTCGACTGTGTTTTGTTTCACTGACGAAAACTAAATAAAAACTAAGCTGTTGTGATTAAGACTAAGACCAAATATTATTGACAATTTCGTCAACAAAATCAAAACTAGACTAAAACGTTAGGGAGGGACTAGCGGAGAAGAGAGTCATTTTATGTTTGGTTGATCTCAGGTGTTGCGTGCTGAAAATAGCCGATCTACAAGCTCACAACGCGTCGCAGCGCGACGCGTTGTGAGCTTGTAGATCCGCTATTTTCAGCACACAACCAAGTGTAAAATGAGTCATTACGATGCCATCAAGGCCTGCCAAAATACATTTTAGTCGACTAAATCAACATTTAGTCGCCTAAAATTTTACTAAAACTAATACTTTTCAGGTGACTAAATTATGACTAAAACTAAATGACGTTTTATTCAAAAGACTATGACTAAAACTAAATCAAAATTTGTTGTCAAAAACAACACTGCAGAGACAAAATGAAGAGAGACGCCTAAGGGCGACAAACGACTCTAAAGCAGTGGTTCTCAACCTGTGGGTCAGGATCCCCAGGGGTCCCCAAATTATTTTGGGGGGGTCCCTAGATGATTAACTTAATGTGCAACATTGTTCTCTCACTCAACGGTAAACAAACCAACCTAAAGTTTCAGTGTATATAGAGGGTATCTGCACATTTCTAAAGTGGCAATTTAAGGACTTTTTAATACCTCTAAAATGACAAATTTAACATTGGCCAAATTGCCAAATATTAGAGGCAGAAATTGTGAAAATAGCTGATCTGAGCATGTAGATCAGCTATTTTCACAAACCATGTTATACAAAATGTAATACCTCAACTCTTAGTGCTTGTCAGGGTGGGGGGGTCCCCAGTTAAAATATGATTATTTTGGGGGTCACAGCCTGAAAAGGTTGAGGACCCCTGCCCTAAAAGGCGAGGTCGCACCATGTCTTGGCCATCTGGCCAGTGATGTATATCAGACCAGTTACCCATAATGGAGACCCCTGGTACCCATACATGGAGATCCATGTACTGTATATGGAGATATACTGTGAGAGCCCAAACATGCTTACTCGGTTATTCGTTATGTGAAAGTCCTATGACGTCTAAGACATCTGACATCATCATACAATCCCTTTTATGCCCATATATGGAGATCCCCGTCTCTGGATAGAATCCCTGTTATGCCCATATATGGAGATCCCTAACAGAAACCCTTTTATGCCCATATATGGAGATCCCTGCTCTGAGTATCTGACATCACTGTGATGTCACTGTTTATGCCCATATATGGAGATACCTGCTGTGAGTATCTGACATCACTGTGATGTCACTTGTGATGTCACAGTGATGTGTCAGGGGAACCAGTGTGTCAGACATTACCCGTCCGGATATCCGGACTTCCGGACAGACACAGACAAACAAGCTGTGACGGTTCTGATTGTAAACTGCGACCTACGGTCACAATAAACATGGGCGCGTGCACGCATCCGCCTGGGTGACGGCAGAATGTGGGGCGAGCGCTGGCGCTTTGGCATGGGATCAACTTTAACCAAAAACTATTCACAGACCTGGTTGGTTGCTTAAGTTGACCAAAATGTGGCCATATTTTCCCAAATATGGAGATGACTGTAGTCTCAGGTTCGGGTTCAGGTTCGGTTTATTAGTCAAATGCGTATCCATACAAGTACAGACAAACATCATAGATGTCTGACGTCATAGAACACGTGAGATTGACATGATATGTCCACATGGGGACATTATAGGGACAAGGAATCCCTTTTATGCCCATATATGGAGATCCCTGATGTCATCAGCATTAAGCCTCATGTGGTCTATGACGTCAGACATCTATGATGTCAGATGCCTATTATGGACATCTGTGTCATATTGCGTCAGTCTCATCTGGTCTATGATTTCAGACATTTATGATCTCAGACATCTATGATTTCAGAGCATGAGGTGTGACAGACAGACAGACAGACTGACATGAGCTGCATGTTTTCATACTAAATAGCAACCTACGGTCGCAATAAGTGGTGGGGAGTAACTAAGTATGTGTACTTATTTACAATTTTGAGTTACTTTTACTTTACTGCAGTATTTATAATAATTGTCTATACTTTTACTTCTCATAGACAAATATCGTTTTACTCCACTACAATTATTTTAAAAACGTTGTAGGCCTACTACTACTTTTGTACTTTTACTGGTACCGGTATTTTGATTAAAGGACTTTTTCTTCTAACAGAGTGTTTCTACACTGCAGTATTGAAAAATGTGACTACCTCCATCACTGATAATAATAGCTTGAATTTATACAGCGCTTTTCATGAACCTAAGGACCCTTTACATCGAAAACAATGAGCACACAACCACACAACCAAACAAAACAACAAACAACTATATGATAAGAGCAAAGTAAATTTACCAGATAGAAACTGGGCTGCAAAGTCCAATAAGGACTTTATTATCTCCACAGACATCCGATGCCATAGTATTATTTTTAAGGCTTCACATGTATTTTAAAACTTCCGTATACATTCTCTAACTTGGATGTGGAAAGTTGTGAGAGAGAAAAGGTTAATACTAGTAGAGTTGAAGCAGCCAGAGTTGAAGCAGCCAGAGTTGAAGCAGCCAGAGTTGAAGTAGCCAGAGTCAAGGTAAATAGGAGGTAGGCACATCACGTGACAACAGGGATACGCCATTTCCAGCCATGAAGCTCACCATGGGTGCCAGTATCGCGAGACTATCCACCGTTTCCTGTCTATGAACCAAATCTCGCGAGACAGAAACGATTATTATTTTTTGTTATTATTATTATTTAATTATGCACTGTGCACATCGAAAAGCAAGTGATTGTAAAAATACCTTTGATATATTTTTCTTGTATATTCCTGAACAGATTATATGACAAAGGTCTCAGTCGTTCATAAATAGTGTTTCTTCCAGGTTTGTTCATGAGCGAATCTAGCCAGCTCCATCATTCTGGCACCCATAGGAGCGTCATGGCCAGTCCCGGCGGTCACGTGGTTTCCCTTCCTTATATTTTAACTTCCTTGTCCAGAGTTTAATCCTCAGCGGGTTTCAAGAACATCCCGGTCCCATAAAATGAACCAGAGCCCTGCTTTTTATCGGTTGAGACGCAGCGCTGTGCGATACCAGCAGCACTTAGTTTAACAACCTGTCATCACCAATAAAAAAAACAATGTCTCTATGTCAGCATGTGTTTTATCTATACTGCAGTAACATAGACAGCAGCCCCTCATTTGGTTACAAGATGTTCCATTCATTAAAGATTCTTTGTACCTTGCTTGTTTCTCTTGTCACAGCCCCAAAAGCCTTTAATTTTGGCAGGAGTTTTAGAGTCAAAGAGGAAAAAGTAAGGGAGACCTTGGAGTGGTGCAACTGAAGTGAATGTGTATTTATTTACTCAGCTGTTGGCAATATTTAGAATCACTCAGACAGATCAGCTATGAGGAATGTCATCACATGTCATGGTTACTGGACTACTCTGTGACTGAGGACTGCATGTTCTTCCCCATGTTCATATCATATGCATGGGGTTCCCCAGTGTTAATGTTTTCAGCAAATTTAGTCTTATAGTCTTTTGAATAACACACCATTTAGGGCTCTATTTTGATTGTCTTAAGTACTGCTCTTATGCTTTAACTTAAAGGCCCGTCCATACTGTCTCCACCAAACTTTTCGTCGGAGAGTTCAGACTTTCCGACGTGCAGCTTTCCGAACTCTAATTCGGGGTAATGCTTTTCAGAAGATGCAAGTGACGTCATTTTGTAGTTGAACCGGACCTTTCCAACGAGAATTTTGGTGATCGGAGACAGTATGGACAGGCCTTTAAATTAAGGCATAAGAGCTGGTAGTTAAGACAATTAAAATAGAGCCCAAAGTCTTAGTCCTGTCTTAGTCTTATGAAATTGTTTAAATATATATATATATAAAAATAGTCTTAGTCTTTTGGGATTAGTCTTTATAGTCTTCATCTTTTAAGCTAAATATAACTTGTGGGGCCGTTATTAGAGCACGAAGGGTTCCCGAAGGGTTCCCAGTTCGAATCTGGGCTCCCCCTGAGTTAATGTCGAAGAGTCCTTGGGCAAGACTCTGAACCCCTAGTTGCTCCCGGTGAGTAGGTTGGTGCCTTGCATGGTTTCCTCCGCCACCAGTGTATGAATGAATGGGTGAATGTAATGCACAATCTATGTAAAGCGCTTTGGATAAAAGCGCTATATAAAAGCACCATTTACCATTTATAACTGAACAAGTCATTGTCTAAAAAGAATAAACTAAACACATGCCTAGTGTGTGCCACAGTGCCACTGCCAGGTACAAAATCAATCATCAATCATATCTGGTACTTCTAAACTAACATCTCCTCTTACTCCAGTAGTGGGTAATCCCGACTTTAAGCCAGGTTATGAGGATGGGGGGTTCGAGGTCTGGCGGGCACAGGGCATCAGGAAGCTCGGAGATCTATTTAATGGTCCAATTTTGATGTCCTTCGCACAGCTGCAGCAGCGTTTTGGTTTATTGAGACCTGAACTTTTTAGGTATTTCCAAATCAGAGCTTTTATTACTAAAGACACCTCACTGTTAACCAATTGTTCGGCTTCACAGGTGGAAAGGACTCTTTCTCTCCGATTGGCTAAAAACCTTATCTCTATTTTCTACCAAGTTCTGAATTCAAATTCCTCCACAAACTCCCATGCTGTCAAACAGTTATGGGAGAAGGATTTCAACATCTCTATCGATAATGCTGATTGGAATGAAATGTGGACGTATGCAAAGGAGATTTCTGTCTGCAATCGGACTAAATCCATACAGTACCGCATATTACATTGTATACATATAACTTCTGTCCTTAAAAACAAAATGGATCCTAGTGTGTCCCCACTTTGCCTCAAATGCAAAACAGAAATTGGTAATTACGTTCATTGTCTCTGGTCATGTGTGAAGCTCCAGAACTACTGGTCTGATGTCGTAACAGAACTGTCAACCATTTTCGGTGTCCCCATAGAGCCAAACCCCTTGTGTCTTATACTTGGTCTCCCAGATGGTCATATTGTCAATGCCAATCATAAGAGGCTATTCAATGTGTTAACGTTCGCTGCCAGGAAGAATATTCTCCTATTTTGGATCAAGGATGTTGCTCCTTCCAAAAAATCATGGCACAATATTATAATGGAATGTATTCCTTGTGAATACATAACATGTATGTTACACTCCAAGATAGACGCCTTTTATAAAATCTGGGACCCCTACTTAAGATTCATCGGGCCCACACTGTCTGCTGCTGTGCTTAAAGGGTTCCCCTGTCGGCCTTGACTTCTAGCTGTCGCTGTTTCACTTGTCTTGAAGTTTCTTGACTGGTGCTGAAATGTGCTCAGTGAATCTAGTTCCGATCTGGGTCGGGTGCCTGCCTTCTCCATTCTGAGGGGGTCGTGGGGGGGCTGGGGATTGGTTGCTTCGCTCATCATGTATTAATCTTATTGTCTGAGCTTGTTATGTTTATTCTTTTGTTTTTGTTGTTTCAGTTTGTTTGTCTCTTTTTCCTTTTCTTGTATAGTGTTGTATGTTGTATAGTGTGTTGTTGTCCAAATAATTTCTGTTTGAAAATTTAATAAACATATTATTAAAAAAAAAAAAAAAATCATATCTGGTACTTGTCTGTTACTCTCTGTGTCAAAACCAACAAGATTTGAAAAAAAGATATGTAAATGTAAAGATAAAAGATGTATTTGGCTTTAATTTCAATGCACAGACTTAGATTTAGTCTTAGTCATAGTCTTTTGAATAACACACATAATAGTCTTAGTCTTAGTCTGATGAAATTGGTTTAGTCTAGTCTAGTCTCATCGACAAAATATAAAAATCTTGTAGTCTTTTATTCTCTATAAGTACATATGTTTTCAATATGTTTACTTCTACATCTCAGAAGAAAATATTTTACTTTTTACTAATAGCCAAGATTTAAGTTACGCATTTTTACTTTAAAATATATACTGTGTACATTCAAAGACTTGTACAGATTTTCATGATTTTTTCAAAAAATAACACATCTACATTCTACAAGCGTATAGAGCGGCACTCGGTGCCACGCTGTGAGCTTGTATATCCCCCATCCACCCCTTTCTTGCACTATTTTGCTTGAACCGCACATACTGCACATAGAATATACTGTGAAGTTGAATAATATACTAACCTACTGCACATAGAATATACTGTGAAGTTGAATACTAACCTGTTGCACATAGAATATACTGTGAAGTTGAATATACTAACCTGTTGCACATAGAATATACTGTGAAGTTGAATATACTAACCAACTGCACATAGAATATACTGTGAAGTTGAATACTAACCTGTTGCACATAGAATATACTGTGAAGTTGAATATACTAACCTGCTGCACATAGAATATACTGTGAAGTTGAATATACTAACCTGTTACACATAGAATATACTGTGAAGTTGAATATACTAACCTGTTGCACATAGAATATACTGTGAAGTTGAATATACTAACCTACTGCACATAGAATATACTGTGAAGTTGAATATACTAACCTGTGTTACACATAGAATATACTGTGAAGTTGAACATACTAACCTGTTGCACATAGAATATACTGTGAAGTTGAATACTAACCTCAGTAACCTGTTGCACATAGAATATACTGTGAAGTTGAATACTAACCTGTTGCACATAGAATATACTGTGAAGTTGAATATACTAACCTGTT
>NC_137811.1:66296623-66301623 GCF_963921795.1 Nannobrachium achirus | reverse complement strand
TGTCTACAGATGACTCATCAAACAAAGGAGGTCTATTATCTGTCCAACCAACTGTGGTTCTCAAACGTTTTCATATCAAGGGCCCGCAAATTGGCCCCCAAATTGGCCCCCAAATTGGCCCCCCAACAAAAGCGTTTTTCGACTCCTCTTTGAGAACCACTGTCATAGAAGATATGCTCAATGCAGTCACTTTAAGAACTTAGAAAACAGAGGTTAAGGAGTGCATCTGTTTGGCTGTAGAGTAAAAATCTCCCACACAAGGTGCTCTTTGACTTTGGTAGTCAGGTGACAAAATTGATTCAAAAAAAGTTAGACCAAGGCACTCTTGAGGGGACAGTTTAAAAGCCTTTGTTTTGGGGCTAATGCATGGCAAGAAATATAAAAAAGCACCTACGCGTTGCGGCACAATGCCTTCTTCAGGGTGACTAAGCAAAACAGTTGAACAAACATGGCTTTTATAGGAAACAGGATATGACATCACAAGCTCATATACAGGTTGACTGGGAGGCTAACATTAAGAACTTGTTACAAGTGATCAATTTCATACTGAAACAATGTCTCCCACCTATACCATGTGTACAGTATGTACAGAGTTGCTGACAGAGGGAGAGTAAAGGCCCTTTCCCACAGGCTGCGTCCACACCACAACGATGAAGCCGACATAATTGATGTGAAAGCCGACATATCGTTATCGTTATCTTTCTCGCATCCGGTGGGAATGCCCCTTAAAGTGTTAGTTCACCTATTTTTGACATAAAGCTGTATGAAATTGAATTCATTACCAGAGTCCCGTGGTCAGAGTTCTGGTCAGTTTTAGATGAATATAAAGTAGTTCCGGTGATTTGACAGGGGCTCATGGCCCAATCATTAAAAATAGATGAATCCACAAAACTAGCGTCATTTGTATTGTTGACCTATTTCTACCAAATAGACCAACTTTCGTTCAACTTTGACCCTCTGTCACATGGTACTATTTTTTGTGTCCAGTATCACTACGCCGCTGCAACGTATTTCCCCAAAACAAGATGCTTTCAGTCAGCTGATCAGAACGAAACCTCGCTCTATATTAGGGATGTCAAAAATGGACCTTTATCAAAATCGATTATTCTATAGCAATAATCGAATATTATTCGAAAATCGATAATTAATTATTATTTATTTATTTTTATAAAAAAAAAAAAAAAAAATCATTTTTTTTTCTTCTGTTTTTCTTTTTTTTTTTACTGGATTTCAATGCACATTTACATATGTACAACATGGCTCTTCAGGTAATTGGTAGCCTAACTACTACTCTTCATCTTTCTTTTTAGTGTGCCAGTGTACTGTTCACCTAATCTCATAAGAACAGATTCTGTGATGCTTTACAATACAGAGGACGCTGTTTTCCCTTTTCTTTGATGATGGCCACCAAGTACCAAACAATCAAGCCTGAATCAATCACACCTGTGTCTGAGACAGGGGGGGAGGGGAGTGTGTAGCAGGCAGCTGCCACTCTGCTGTGCTCCTTCACTCTGTCTACACAGTTTACAGTTGGTGCTGGTGTGAATAATAAATCAATGGCCATTTACTATTATCATTAATACTATTGTTAGCCTATATTCTATATATTGGTTGAAACTAACTAAGCCAAAAAATAGTATTAAAAAAAAAATATATATATATATATATATATATATATATATATATATATATATATATATATATATATTAATATTTTTTCGATTTTCGATTATGAAATATTAAAATCGAATATTGATTAATCTAACGAATATTCGAAAATCGATTATTCGGTGACATCCCTACTCTATATGGTAGAAATAGGCCAACAATACAAATGACGCTAGTTTTGTGGATTAATCTATTTTCAATGATTGGGCCACGCCAAATGGCCCCCACCCCATTGGAACTATTTAATATTAGAAACTGACCAGAACTCTGACCACGGGACTCTGGTAATCAATTAATACATTTTTAACCACTGTTTTAATGGCAAGTATTTCACACAGCTTTATGTCAAAAATAGGTGAACTAACACTTTAAGCATGGAGGAGTCATCTGACTAGAATCAGCACATGTACTGTCTGTGAAAGCTATAGTTGACCATCAGCAAACAAGTACATAATACATATATTTGGTCATCTATGAATTTCTGCCATCACAGTGCGTGTACAATAAATGGTTTCATTAGCATGGAGTTGAGTAAACTGTTTGACCTCAGCCTCCTCTACTATAGCAGAGCTCAACCCCAACATCCATTTCAGGTTCTAATAATAAAAACACACAAAGAAAAAAGAGAATAGGCTATTTCACAGTGTGGCATGATGACAAAGGTTTCACCCTCCAGTCAAGTGACACTAGTGTGGCAGCTGTTGTACTGGCAGGCGCTATGCCACACGCATGCAGCGACAGTGGTCAAGTGCAAATGACGGGTAATGTTATTCAGAGAAAACACACTCATCATTATAAACAAACACGCCACTGTCCATGGTTCACCAAACACGGAAATCAATTAGAACCATGCAGAGCATCCTGTGATTATACCTCTGACAGGGAGGGAGAGGAGAAAGAAAGAAAGAAAGAAAGAAAGAAAGAAAGAAAGAAAGAAAGAAAGAAAGAAAGAAAGAAAGAAAGAAAGAAAGAAGTATACCGGTAGCTTTATTATCATTCAACAATGAAATGTATGCCTGGGCCACAGGGTAGTGGTCCAGGCACCTAGGCTGGTAATCCAGCCCTTGCAGTGTCACAAGTTCGAGTCCCGATGACCTTTGCTGCGTGTCAACCCCCCAACTCTCTCCCCATTTCCTGCCAGTCTACTGTACAACTATAGGTAAAGGAAGAAAAAGACCCAAAAATATCTTAAAGAATTATATATGAAATGCATAATAACTACTCCTAGAAGCAAGGAATTAAAGGACAACTTTAGTTTTTTACAACAAGGGTTCATATTTTAGATTGTAATTAGAGAATATAAAAGATGAGTGTTAAAATGATTTAATTTACTTCTTTCTATTGTTTTAGAGATTCTTATTTCAGTGGTTGTGGGCATGCGTACAAGTGGCTAAATATGTCATTTTACACAGAATAAGCCCATTCCCAAGATACAACGCAACCTTTCATGGTTGGATGTGACTTATGGGGGCTAGAAGTGTTACTGTAAATAGCAATAAAGAAACTGCTGGCTTACTGTGTCTAAAAAGACATATTTAGTCACTTGCACGCATGCCCCCATGCGTACGCATGCCCCACATTTTAGCACGGTAAACGCAATAAAACAATAGAACGAAGCAAATGAAAACATTTTAACACTTTCTTTTCTCTTATTACAATCTATAATATGAACCCTTGTTGTAAAAAAAACAAAGTTGTCCTTTAAGGAAGGGAGGAAGGGAAAGGAGGAAAGAAAGAAAGATAATCACTCGAATGAAGAAAAGGAAGTATGGATGGATGGATGGATGGAGGGAGGGATGGAGGGAGGGAGGGATAGAGGAACAGATTCATCTGTCATGCTACCTGCTGTGACCCAGTGCTACCTGAACAGCTCACATGGAACGTGGTGGTTCTGAACTAACCTAAACCTGCCTTCGGGCCGCGATGGGAACATTAGATAAGCAAAGTGAAGAGCTTTCACTCTACATCTGTGGTTGTATAACACCTCGCTGGCACCGGCACCGCTGTTTTCTGTTCTGGAAATATGAATAACTCTCCGCTCCAGGAAATATGCATAATCGACTCTGTCGCGGTGTAAACCTCACATATCCAGAACTGTTACTTTTCAGGACTCAAATTGGAAAGCATCAAAGGTGCACCCGCTTCGAATGTTATCAGCCCATGAAATAGCCATTAAATGGTCCTAATCAGGACCATGAAATCGCCAGTATGGCCATATTCGACATACTGAGCGATTCAGTATGTTGTTATCAGCCATTTTCTCAGTTGATGATGCTTTGTTCCATATACATACTGTCGACGTACTGTTAGGTTCTTGCTTTCAGTGGAGGTGACGGAGGCGCGCCGTCTCAGGCGACCTTGATCCACGTGAGACACTGCCAAGCAAGAGTTAGCGAGCGAGTTGCCGTGTTGAGCGTTGCGAAGGTCGCATGAGCCGACTCAGCGCCGTCCGAGTTATGTCACGATATGGACAGAATAGTACATTTTCGTCCCCCTGAACATAGCATCATCAACCAAGAAAATGTCTGATAACAATATGCCCGCGAGGCGGTGTGTGCTTAGATCGGCTATTTTCACTAGTTTAAAATTATAATTTTGTTAATGGTAAAAACAAAACGAATGGTTTTGGACATACAAGGTTTCCACCTGAAACCCAACAGTCAGCAACAGTCTAATATATTGAGAGAGAAAGAGAGAGAGAGAGAGAGAGAGAGAGAGAGAGAGAGAGAGAGAGAGAGAGAGAGATATCAGGCCCGAGGCTCTTGATGAGCATGATGAGGTATATGAGCAGGTTGGGTGTGAGTGTGAACAATGTGTGAATGTACTGTATGAGGTGGTTGATGTGAGGATTGTTAAAGGGTGTTTTTGGCTGAGGAACAACAACCTGTGTTCCAGCTAGCTCTCTCCTCACCCTCTGCTCCCTGACTGTGTCCCTGAGCTGCTGCTGCTGCTGCTGCTGCTGCTGCCACCCACCCACACACACACACACACACACACACACACACACACACACACACACACACACACACACACACACACACACACACACACACACACACACACACACACACACACACACACACACACACACACACACACACACACGCATGCACACACGCACGTTTGTATTACTGTAGCCTACTTGTGAGCAGCTCAGTGGCCTTGTGGGTAGAGTGTCTGCCCTGAGCAGGGGCATAGTTCCGCCGATTTAAAATGACTCCAATACGGAACTAAAGGTGGTTGCACACTGCTGCGTTTTTCGTTGCGAAATGTGTTTTTCAGGGCAAGGAGAGAGAGAGAGATAGAGAGAGCAAGGGACCGAGTGGTGCGCG